>NW_017176579.1:98334-142841 GCF_001652005.2 Ceratina calcarata | reverse complement strand
TGCGACATGAAAATTGAAAAGAGAGAGCTCTTTATTGAATTTGATAATCTCGCAATCACAGAACATAATTTCATCGAGTGGAACGAGAGCACAAAAAAGAGGTCATTGATTTTAATTTTTTTAATTGAAAATCGAGAAAAAGAATCGCGAAGGAAATCCTGTGCAACGATCTCAAAAATAAAACGCAATCCAGGCAAACGCGGACCCGAGGAAAACGTAATCTCCTTTTGAGTCGAGCGTTTCATTTTTTAGAGTGGCGATTTTCATTCTTTCGCGTTCAACCGATAGAAATATTTGCATACAGACTGTCTATAAATATCGGAACAACTTTTCCTCCGTTACAAAAACCCATTACTAAAATTGTGGAGACTAACTATAATTTCAAACGCAATCCCTTAAGGCAATTGTACCTACAATCCCAATATCGTACTTATAATCTCAAATACAATCCTACAGGATAATCGTACAATTAAACAATTTAGATTAACATTTATTTAAGTGTTATCGTGTTTGACATTCATATAATATTTTACAAAGGACCGTTACGACGGATGCGAGGCACATATTGCAACAGGCTTGTATTTACATTTAGCTGAACGATAAAATTGTTGTCTAATCACGTAGACAATCAATTCGGATAAACATGCGTGACGTGATTTCATGTGATCAAATTTTCATAAAGAAATTTCGAATTCTCTCGACGTATAGAATGTGTGTATTTGCAACTGTGAGGGGTGCGAGTGAAACACGAAATACGTTAATGGTGATTAGAGCACTCATGCAAACTGTAGGTGATACACTTCAATCTCATTCTAATCCGTTTATACTCATTTCTCCCTATTTTATGGACATAGGGTAAACTCGAATAAATTGTATCTTATATCAAATGAATTAACTACGTAAGAATTTGTTAGACATGCAAGCAAATCAATTCAGTAGTGATCATATTTATTGAAAGACATATAGTAAACGTATCAATTTCATCATCACAATTTCATCATCACTGATATCTTCTTCTATAATTTTATATTAAGAGACTACATACGTTTGAGATCATGAAAACAACAGTAAAATTAAAAAAAATTTTCGTATGATCATTTTGTAATACAGAAAATTTTCAATGTGAATAAAAATCTTTTCTTATCCTTCTGTTCACGATTTCAAACATGTGTAACCCCTTAGTTATAAACTTACTTAAAATATTATAGAAAAATAAGGAAGTGAGTAGAAATTTTGAAAGTTTAACATGAATAGAAATTGGAACGTCTATATTAAATAATATAATAAAAATAGAATATTAAATTCTAATATTAATTTGATCCGAATTTACCCTTACGTAAAAACCGACCAAAAAACAAGCTCTTAAAGCGAGTTCACGGTGTGATTGATTCAACAAAACTGAATGTAAAGAGTTACTATTCTTATTGAACACTTAGCAGGCTTTGAAATTTGTTGGATCAAAACACAGCCGGCTTTAGTACAGACCAGACCATGTAATGTAACAACAGCACTGCATATAAAAGCAGCATCAGTCCGATGATCAAACTTCGAGCTCAATCTACTTTTATAAGGAGTACATAAGTAGATTGCAAATTTTTATGCAGAACAAGATATTTAGGATAGTCAATTGGAAAAATGTCAGATAAAAATTTCTTTTATCATTTAAAGACGCAATCTAATCTACCAATTATACTATTCGTCGACTTGTACTAGAGCTGGTCGTTACCAAACTCATTGAGCAAACGCATGAACTCGGTTTGAAAACCCGCAAATCGTGAACTCAAACTGAACGTTGTGAGAATCATAGACGATCTCGCATTCTGTTATTCAAACAATTTGAACGAACCTACGGCGTATACGTTGACGGCAAGTGGCGGTCGACTCCACACGCTCGGCGGTGTCTCTATAATTCGAACACATCAAGAAGAAACGTGTGTCACATTAAAGGTAGATCGCATTCAGGCCATTCAGGTGTCTAAAGCAGTAAAACGTCCGCCTGCGTGCGCGTTCAATACTCGAAGGCCGAATTAAACGACAGAGATAAAGATTAATAGAAAGAGATATAGAGAAATTAAATCTATTATATGTATTACATGTATAGTATAGAAGTGACAGCAGTTTATGGTTGCATTCTGATCTCTCTTTTTCTCCGCAAATTAAAGAACTAAATAACAGAGACAGAGTATAATGAAAAAGAGGTACAGATAAGTGAAATCTACTATGTAGAGAAGTATATATCTACAATTCATTCGGTAAGATGAGGCGCGAGAAAAAACAAGTTATCAAATTATCGTAGCCCTCATAGTAACTTCGATGTGTTTTCATCTATTTCTTCCTTTATTTATAATTGATATAGTGGGACTCATAAGTATTCATGTACAATTAAAAACTAAATAACTTTTTCAATATTGGATTTAATTATTGTTTAGGTATTAGAAAGTTTAACTTACTAAACAATATACAACAATTTTTTAAAATTTGTTACATTTCGGATTTTCAAAGAAAACAATTAAAACGCCTAATTATTAACTTTTTTCTTCAACGAATAGGATTTAAATTATATCATTGTAAGCATTGAGCCCATTGCATGCATCTGAGCCCCCAGACTTGCAATAATAAGACGCCAATAAATTTAAATAAAATAATAATAATACCAAAAGATAATACTATAATAAGGATGTCATTTGAGCATCATGACTACGACCCGAGTTTTTTCGACACGTCTTTCTTTCTTCTGGTGCCTTGTCTCGTTGAATGTACTGCAGTATACAGAAACATATGTATCTAATTTCATTTTTGAATTGCATTCCCAATTTTCTTTCTGCTATCTCAAACACGAAACTCGCTCACGATATCACCATTGCTAACGACTAATCATTCCAATAACTTGGACCTGTTTACTTTATTTTACTTCATTTAATAAGATGTTCGAGCATTCCAACAATTTCTTCCGATTCAAGTTTCTCGCACCATCCTATATACGTATAGAGATACACGCATGCAATTTCTTATACGGAGATACGCACACAGAAACAGAAGGAGGAGATCGATAGTACAATTGTTTGTTTAATAGAGCGATGCACACAGCTGGTAAACAGGCAGTCATCCAAGAAGTGGTAGCAGGTTACACCTAGAGAGATCTAGAAAGAGGCTAGAGAAGAAGGATAGACAGGCCAGGCAGGTCAGAGAGACAGTTGCCATGCTATGTTTTGTAGGTGTGTCCGATGAATCGAGTAATTGTTCCTAATCCGATTACCGCGCGTTGTCTATATAGTTACTCATCCCCTATGTTCTCGTTTCGAAACGTTTGCCTTCGCTAATCTCTATTTCGTTGAAATGAAGAATGTAGAGCACGATCGGACAGTTACGATAAAAGATCCATTTCCGTTAATTGTATTAATTGATGTATCGTAAAACGTAATTGTAATTTGTTTGATGGTACTGTAATTTACTTGACAGTCTCTTGGCATGTGTGTGTATCGCATACAGGATTAATTAGAGTATATTTATCGTCTCCTAGAATAACTTTAATGAGTTTTAATTTCGTGACTACTTTTGCATTGCTATACCTAATTATTAATCCTACGTTAGATCAACAATCGTGCATCATAGTAAACTGTGCGGATATTCATAAAAAGAATAGAACTTCGAAGATACTATAGAGTACAGAGACTCGCTAAACGATTGACACACCGCACACATAATATCAACATAAGAGACGTATTAATTCCTAAACATAAAGTCTACAGAACTCTACTTATTTTACTGAAAGCTAATGTTATATGGTCCGTCGATTATTATATCTAAATAATGTATCGACTAGATAAAACTAATTTCTAAATGTACGTCTTCACGACGACGTTGAGGGAGCGATATTATTTTAGAATAGTCCTTATCTGAAAGGAACAAAAATATCTTTTCCGTTTATATGAATAATAATCATGTTCAGAATATCGTATTAATTGCTTCTCGTTAAATATAATATTGGTATAATTCTTGTTCTCTTTTAATTAAGACATCAGATTTCAACGGATTTTAATTTAAAAAGTTTATCTAACGAAAATAAAGTATTATACTTCGATAATGTATTATAAGTAATAAAAAGCAAACTTGTTGTTAGTCAAATGTAAAATACGTGATTTATTGTACAGAGACAAATAAAGGCAATTGGAATATTATATAAAATTTTGTCCAGAATATACGTAACGGGAAACTGAATAAAATCGTCGTAATGCTGTTTTAGTTATAGATTTTCGCTCTCATCCCCATCGTCGCGTTCATTTTTCATAATGGTATTGTTCGATCGAATAATCGTCCCCCTGCTAATGAATCGAGCAAACGACGCATGATTGTGAACCGAACACCTAATAACGAGCTCGATGAAACTGACAGATGTCAAACGAGAAAGGAAGGGAACAGAGAACTTAGCGGGTGGTTGGTTTCATTTTTTTTTTATGCCGGATAACTGGGTGATCAGAGGGCTCGGGGTCGGGGGGAGTTTGGTCGGGGTAACGTGAGAAACAGTCGTGTAAGGCTGGAAATGTGAATATTTCGCAACCTTGCCCATATGGGGGTGCGAAGCTTCCGTTTCTGGGTTACCACCGCGTGGCCCTGTGGTCCGTCCGTGTCCAAGCCGCTCCCAAGGGATGACGATGACAGGTCCGCGCCTCGGCGCGACGACCGGGAGCACTCAACCCCTCCTGAATTCACCCTGCGGTACTGCTTGTTAGTGCACGTGTCAAGTTTGGGAATAGAACAGTAGAACACATTACACTTTTTTATTTTTATTTTTTTTATTTTACAATCAATTAGCATTACTCCGCGGCCTTCGGACGGGCTGCTACGTATCTGCGAGTTATAGTCCTGTCTTTAGGTGAAATTGTTATTACCGGAGAATTAATGAGAATGTCGTTGTAGACTCTGGAAAATTGAGATACATCATGCACACATGTGTATTGCAATCATGTAAAATGAAGATTTATGTTGAGGCTCTTCGAGATTGCTTGTGGTTGATCGACGAAGCTGCAATTTTTGTTGATTACAAAATATGCGTTACGATATGATATCAAGTTTCTTATCACCTATCGATTTTGAGAAAAATAATGGAACTGGGAAGGGAACGTCGCAGGATTATGAGACGCATTAATTTTTTATTATTTCATTAAAATAGAAAGATAATTTCACGTAGTTTTTATTCGCAATTTTAAATAAAATTATGATAATGGAACTAGGTGAACGTAGAAATGAACGTTCTGATTGTAAAAAACGTTCTACGAAAAACAAATTACAAAATAATTGTTTGAATAATAGCGATTAAAAAATTGCTTTCCAATAAATACACTATATAAATTGTTGATATCTAAAAGTGTAAAAAGATTGTGAAAAAAATTCCTTTGCCTCCTGTGAGGATTGAACTCACGACCCCTGGTTTACGAGACCAGTGCTCTACCACTGAGCTAAAGAGGCGCTCTTGATATCCTTACTGTTCGAACTGGAGATAATAATGAAATTCGATTTCACGATATAAAATTTCAAATACGTATTCAGTTACATCATTTAAAAAAGTATATACACTATAAAAGCATGAGTATGGTAGAAGGAATGCAAGATACAATTTCTAATATCTTTTAAGTGGTCAAGGGTCGTGAGTCATACAAAACACCGTAAATAGCACAAAATAATTATCAAAAATATGAAACATTGGTTATTAAAATATATAAATCGTAACAATGACAATATCATAATAATTATACTAAAAATATCGATAAAATCCCACGAGTGAATCAAGGTTCCTAAAAATTGAAAACGCACATATGTTGGGTCAAGCTTAAAACCTTCAATAAATAATGAAATATAATTAAAACACTTTCGTTTCGAGGACTCGTAGCGCGGCTATAATAGAAACAACTAGCATTGCGTTATTTAAACGTTGCGTTTACACAAGGGAATTACTTGAACTTTGAGCGAAACTTACTTGGTTTCATCCAGGAAGACGGCTTCCAGCACGCGTGCGGCGTAGTGCAAATTTCGTTGGAGCAGTTCTGCGGATATTTCGCCATGTTGTAACTGCCTGAGCAGGCACCTGAGCCTGTAAACATACAATTGATCATCATAATGATGCATGAAATTGAACACGAAGGACAAAGTGAAGTGAAGAAATCAAATAAACTCGTTCATCAACGCCTGACAAAACTTTTGAGATCATTTTCCATTAAAACAACAATATTACGAGCGAAACCGAGACAGAAAATGGATGAATGTGATAAATAGAGAATTTAGAAAAGGGATGTAATAATAAGTTATTACTATACTATTTTGTCACCAACAATGAATAAAATACATACATGTTCTTCTTTTGACAATTTTTCTTTCATATTTCATAGAGATATGATATGAAAATGATTATTTTTTATATCTCATGTATCGACGAATTGTTTCTCCTATTTCTTCGATGTAAATCTTTCATTAGACTAAACGAGATTCAATTCTTTGGCTCGACATCGAATAGGAAATTACAGTGAATCAAGATAAAAGAGCGAAGTGAAACGTGCTAAGCGTGATTTAAATGCTGAAGGTGAGCGTACCTGAGAGCAGCTTTGTCGCAAGCGTCGGGGGTGTCAACGGCAGGTAGCGAATCCGTCGTCAGATCGACATTATCAAGTATCTCGTCGAGATCCACGGACTGGCTTGACGAGAGAGTGTCTGGACTGTGCGGCGGCGGAGAACTTTCGAAACTTCCGCCGCTGATACATTTATTCTTGCCGGAACTTCGTCGCACTATCGTTAGCGTGCCTTGTTCTAGAACAAGACCGAGGAACACCGGACGTCAGTTTAAACGAGTACTCCCATAGCCGTCAATTTTAAGAGATTTATGAATACACCGCAAACTTGGTGCATTTATAAAAAAAAAAATTGATGTTCAGAACACGTTCAATTTATGAAACTATTTGTAATATCAAAAGTTGCATGTATTACTGCAATATGGAAGCAATGTCTGACAGTTCAGTCTAAATCATTTGCTTAAATTCATATCATGAATGTTTTATTTTATATAAAATTTGTAATCTAGTTATAAGATAGAAAATTATTAAGATATTGTAGATCCAGAGTTTTCATAAAAATATATAAAAGGTACTGCATAAGAAGACGTGTGGAAGTAGAATATGTGGAAAAATTATGATCTGAGAAACAAGAAATATCATGGATGATCTTAATCTATAAATGTAAGAGTAGCCCAAACTCCTTTGATGAGATTCTAAGAATTTCCATAATCTGCATGGCAAAGCATAGATGCAGTTTGAATGAACGTAAAGTATTCGACTTTCTTCATTAATCTCCTATACTACTTTTATCGTGCCTTAAAGGAAATTACGGTACTTTTTAATGATGCCTTTGGTAAGATTTTTCGCATTTTCATAATACCCCGTGCAATAATATTGTAAGTACAGGGACAAGTTTAAAGGAATGGCATAAGTTCAAAAACATTTGAGAATCCACTCAATGTAATTACGACCAAGCTTAACGAGAGTTTTACTGTTTTGCAATAAATGAAAAGTTGATTTGATTGAGAAACTTGAGGTCTCCTACTGAGCGTCGCAGATGGAATTGAATTCAAGTCTATCGCAAATAGAAGCTACTTAACTGTCACGAGGAAACTGTAAACCTCGGAATAGCCCGTTGCTATGTAAGAATTGCATTTCGTCAAGCAACTTACTCGATAGCTGGCCATTTCGACCAGGCGAGGAGGGATTGTGCAATCGGGAGGACGCTGTACCAGCGCAACTCGTGGTCGCGTTCGCGTTTTGAGATGCACCGGGCGAGGACACTGCAATATCGTCTCTCGTCACCCTTCGATCCGGCGAAGATGCAACTGCAACACAATTAAACGAATTCAGTTAATTTATTACTATAATTAGTAATACGAATAATAACATAGATATAGTGCAGTGAGCAGAAATGTATCAATACTTTTTGAAATCGAATAACCTTTTGAAAATTGTACCAAATGGCTTGAGGTTTCTTGAGAAGTAAATTTACTACATGATCCGAAAAAGTACTGGTACAGTTTCGTTCTTCGCTATCACAATATAAATAATAATGCAAATACTAATAGAATTAATGAGACAAATAAATTCATAATAATTTTATTTCAATATGGCTTCTGTAAAATCACGTGTTCGTTATCTTTTGCAATAATAAAATCAATCAAAATTGAGCTACGGAATTTCAAGATGAAAAATATTAATTGACAAAAGAGATGTCTATATAAAATGCATTCCCTTAACTAATACCGTACGTGTTTTATTTTGCATAAAAATGAAATACGAAATATTAAAAGGTGAGTACATACTGCAACTCTTAAATGAAAAAGGAAATAATTATCAGAAATTCATTTTCTTAACTAATGCCATAAATGTTTCATTTTTCATAATAATAGTCTAACAATAACAACTGATTGATAAAGACGTAACGTTATGTAATGGGTATGAACCCCATTTACCAATGATTGCATGGGTTTCATATTATGTGTCCACGATTATAATTGATAAGCCCATATTTTCCCGGCCGGATGCCGGATGAGTGATGGTTAATTAGACATAAGCTTAATTCGAAAGGACGCTCCCGTGGGAGACGACAATGCATCCGGATGATAACCGTAATTAATTGATCAAAGGACAGACGTGAAAACAATGAGTTTGCGAGGCAAAAGAACTAGGGTTCTATCGATTTGTGCAACGTGTCCTTGGATTACAAATGAGCCCTACAGTCCTTCATTTGCGTTTGGGTTACAAAGACTCTATTCCATTCCGTTATCATATGTAAGCAATGGAAACTAACACGATTACTACCGGAGTGTTTTTATGTTTTTTTCTACCTGTACTTTTATCAGTACCTCTTCGCAATGTAATTTTAATATCTAAGCTATACATATATATCGCGATTAAGAATAAAAAAATTGCGTTCGAAGCTTCGATTTTTTTGCTAATGAATAATTTGAGAGGGATGACTGGAAAGCTTTAAATGCAGGGATAGAAAAGGCAATGAGGCTAATATACGAGACCCACAACGATCCCCACAAAAGGGGTCAACTAGCGCGTCTTTGTTCTCCTGTTATCTTGTCGAATTGGCCTGGAATGAGTTCCCCCTGACATTAAAACAAATCTATATAGATGTTTACAGTTTGGACGCGCGTCCCAGGAGATTTACTCAGTGTAGACGTAAAAGATGAAAACAGATATTATATAATGAATAATTCTATGCAGTCTTATAAGTTCAATAATTGAATTAAGTCTCATGAGAACAAGAGAATTTTATTCACTTAATTATCAAAAGGTTACCTGCAGCGAGAGCCGAGGCAAATGGCAAAGTCCCACAAAGAAATCCCATTGAATGGCAGATAATATAAAGTCACAGATGTACGACAAAATAACAAACGAACGGAAAATACGAAGAGTTAATGAAACATGATATTTCGTTACATTCCAATAAAGTACATCCAGCCAGTGAAGCGAAAAAGTTAAAAGCAACGGAGATAAAAGGATTGATGCGAAAAATGAAACTCGCAATTAAAATATCGCGATCGAGCATGGCTCTCGATCGGGCTAAAGAGCAAGCAGGAAAGTCGTATTTTATCTGCAAATATCACATTTATGTGATGAACCTGTAATACGTGACAATTTCGTCCTATTTTATTTATTTTATGGACTTTCTCGTATTTTCTCTATATTATACACTTTCTTCTATTGATCAAGAAATGTATATCTGCTTAAAACCAATCGACAATTACATTAAATGTAATAAACTAGTATTGCACTTTTCAATTTTAATCGATTATCTTAAAAAAATGTATGAAGGACAATACACTTATATTCATTTTCTTACTACGCCTTTTTACTGTATAAATTGTTCTATTTTCTACCACGTGTCTTAATTTTTGTTTACTTGCTTTGCTCGAATGTTATCTTCTCTTCAGTACAGAATTATCACCACTATCGCAAACAAATTTTCCATCCTACGAGGTCATATTTTTCCGTCGCGTGCATGGATAATTGTCAAGAATCCTCAACCGACTCTTTTAGGGATAATGATTAATTGACTGTCAAAAGCGTGTTTACGTCCGACACACCTGCCTCTTTGAAAACTCATCTGTTGACAACGATTACATAAAAAATTACACTTCATGTGTTGTCAACGATTACGTTAAAATTGTTTGATCGGTCGTGACCTTTCGGTTCGGAAAATATTTTCTTGAAAGAAGAATAGCCCGAATGTTACTAACGTGTCGTGCAGTTGTTCCCACTTGAATTCGCGCAACGAACGAAGTTTACTGTTCCTTTCAAACCTGACACTCCATTCTTCATATTCTTTGATAACAAATAAAAACATGATGAAACATCACAAAGAATAATATTTTACGTAATCTAACTAGTATATAAAGTGACATATTCGCCCGGTGAGATAGTTGAAACGTTAGCATCGTTCTGCTCGACAAACTGTTGCTGAACTGCATTAATTACAGTAAGAAAAATGAAATAACATCATTAAGTCGTATCAACTTTTACTCGACGAAATTAGGAGAAACCTTGTGAATATTTTAGAAGAATGACAATTGCTATGCTATAACTAACTGTGCTATACACTAGCGATACTTCTGTAAAATAGTTCAAAGTAGATATTCGTCGGTTCTTGTACACTACTATAATATATTTATATTTTTTATATTTGAGTGCAACTTAGTGTTGGCACTAATACTTTCGTTTGGTACCGGCTTAAATAATAATTACAACTTTCACAATATGACAAAACAATTTACGTTTTCTTTCTGTTTTGTATAGAAGAATATGAGGAGGGTCATTTAAACCATGAATGGTAGGTTTAGTATTAATCTGTAGTCAATGGTAATGTAATGAGTTAGCATAATAGAAAAAATTACATAATTGGTCTTAAACTTTTGGAACAAAACAAACATTGACGTACTTTGCAGATATTTTCGGTTAAATTGTCTAAAATTATAGTATTTCAAACTTAAACAGTACTATTTCAAACTTGATACTTTATCTTTAATAATAGGTAGAAAAGTCGTAAACTATGACTAATGATGATATTTTACATAATCCAGCCGCTATGTATATACAGCATTTGCCCGATAAAGAAAATTGTATCATTAGCACGAATGCATTCGATAATTTTTACAAAATCTTATGCATTACATAGTAAAGTAGCATCCCATAGAAACTTTTGATCAAATACTAAAATAATTATTCCGTTTTAAAAGGAGGCGGCATACTTTCTAGAACTACTATATGTACATTAGCGATAGTTTTATAAATTTGAAGTTCAGAGTTCACATTTGTCGGTTCGTTGCGGTGCGCGCAGTAAAAGATTGCGCGAAACCATCAAACCGTGGGATTAATTAAGCAATTAATTTAATATTCCACGATACGTTCTGTGTGCGCAGGCAGCATGAGGGCGGTGATACTATTTTCTGTAATTGCGTGCTCGATGGTCAGCGCACGGACCGCAGGTAAAAGCGAAAAGTACAGCTACCTGGATCTATCGCTCTACCAGGTCTATCCGAGGAGTTTCAAGGACAGCAATGGGGATGGCATAGGAGATCTTCAAGGTTCGTTTGTATCTCCATGTTAATTGAGTATGTTACATGATTTTTACAAAATGTACGTATCTCTTCGTATAAGGTTTATCTAAAGAATTAATTATTTTTCTCTCGTAGGCATCATAGACAAGATGGATCATCTGGTCGAAGCGAAAGCGGATATCTTATGGTTGTCTCCCATCTATACAAGCCCTCAAGCTGATTTCGGTTACGATATTTCGAATTTCACCGACATCGATCCCATTTATGGAAAGTTGGACGATCTTAGGAAACTGATAAAACTTGCACACGCTAAACATTTGAAGGTGGTCATGGATTATGTGCCGAATCATACCTCGGTGGATCATCCGTGGTTCAAGATGAGCTTGAAGGGTATCGAGCCTTACAAGGATTACTTTGTTTGGCACGAAGGAAAAGTGCTGGACAATGGCACCCGTGCACCACCAAACAATTGGGTAAGTATCGTTTAAATTAAATGATAAATTATATAAATTATAGACGTATAATATGTATTTATATCAAGTATTGTATCATTGGTATCATTGTAATGTGTCCTAAATAATTTCCAAGAATTTATTTTATTGATTAAGTGCACTTGAAGTTAATCTTCAATTATCTGGCTTCCAATGAATTATTTAATGAATTGTGAAATGTGAATTGCAATTTTATTAGTAATTCATTAAATATAGGAAAGAAATTGTCAAATGTGAAATTGTTCATTCGATTTTATTATCAATCAGATTATCTCTATCAAATAAGTTTAGCAACTAGATGTTAATTCTGTATCTAAACATTAAATTACACCACGGGCCACGCTCGCGATACTCATTCTTGGCCCTATTACCTCACCACGAGTCTCACATGGTTATAGAGCAGAAGAATAGCACGTTACTTGAAGTCAACAAGTCAATATTAATGAAGCTAACAATTTGTATTCTGATTTACATTTTATATGTGTCTGAATAATTTGTTTACAGATGGGCGCATTGGGCGGAACTGCTTGGACTTGGAGCGATGAGCGACAGGCGTATTACCTTCACCAATTTGCAAGCGAAGAACCGGATCTGAATTACTTCAACCCGAAAGTGGTCGAAGAAATGAAGGTACGTGCACATTCTTGTTACATATATTATTTGCAACGTAACTAACTATGAGAATTATCAAACTGTTCACTCGCCAACTGTGATATGTGAATAATACAATTAAGCTACTTAGACCAACAATTTTCATTTTTATCGTTGCACTGTATTCTTGAAATTATTCTCTAATTTACTTTTGATATGCTAGCGAAACTCGTGATTTATCGTATTAGAAAATAAACTCTTGTGATAATTTTGCAACAATCCAAAAGTAACTTACTATATTAATTACTATCTGTTAAATTATGACTGTAACATAATTCTTCGTACAATAAGTCTGAAATTCGTACTGGCGTAAGTTTTTCGCGCCGCGTAATTGCTCCGCCGAAATTTCGACCAAACGATGAAACTGTAATCTCGGTTCAGAGTTTTCTCTGTCGAAATTAGACAGAGACCGACAATTTCATTGGATCGCGTCGTGGTCCATGGAATTCATCGCCGGGGCTCGACTACGAAACTGTGCATTAACATAGATACAACTTCGCTCGAATGTACGTTGAAATCTGATTAAACCCCTACCAGACCAGATTTAATCTCGTTGTCACGATACCCTTTGTGAGAGCAGGTTTAACTGATTCTCGAATATCAATGAAAACTGATAAACAGAATTTGTTTGTCAATTAGATATTTATACAGGGAAATATGTGTGATCCTCTGATTTGGAAGCATAACTTAAAAATATGATTTCTTAATTATATTTTCAATTTTATTATAATATCGCCAGTGAGAATATACATCACAAAATATTGTACATAACATAATACAATTAGGAGAATAGCATCAATTACACCACATTACTAATATTATACATAATAATACAATAATTAGAAATAGTATTAAATTGGTGTACATAAGTTTCTATGTATTTTACATGTTGTAGAAGGTATACATTTCTCATAGTTCCACTAGATTTATATACTATATAATTTCATTCATTGCAGGAAATTGTTAGATTCTGGATGAACGAGGGCGTGGATGGGCTCAGAGTAGATTCTGCTACCTATCTATGCGAGGATCAGCGATTCCTGGACGAGCCTGTATCCGGCCTCACTAACGACTCCAGCAGTTACGATTATCTTGCACATATTTACACCAAAGATCAACCGCAAACCTTTGAAGTGATTCAAGGCTGGAGGGATGTTATGAATGAATTCGATAAGGAGCTCATCATGATGACCGAGGCGTACACCAGCCTTGCGGTCAACATGAAGTTCTACGAATACGGAGCGGATTTCCCATTCAATTTCGGGTTCATCACGGATGTAAATAAGGATTCGAAGGCAGCCGATTTCAAGAAATTTATTGACACGTGGATGAGCAACATGCCCGCTGGTCGCACTCCCAACTGGGTGGTAAGTTTATATTCCAATGAGACCAGTTTTTACGAAGTCAACAAGAGGGGCAATTTTATATCATAAATACGATTTAATTGAAACAAATTAGTATTGATTTTCGTCATTTGAAAAGAGCAAATTAGATTTATATATAATATCACTTGTTAAACAACAAAATTGTACTTCTAAAATATTTCTCTATTATCATCTAAAGCTAGAATTGAACGTTCTTACATTGATTATTTGCCAACGGGCTTCATATATTTTGACGATTAGACAAACGTGGCAGGAGACAGTTTTAAATCTTTGTAATTGTTCGCACAGGCCGGAAACCATGACAAAAACAGGATCACAGCGAGATTCGGACCGGAACGAGCTCGAGCCATCACGTTGATGACTCTTCTGCTACCGGGCGTTGGCGCGACCTATAACGGTGATGAGATCGGTATGATGGACGCTTATATTTCATGGGAGGAGAATCTCGACCCGCAAGGGTGCTTGGCTGGCCCAGAAAATTACTTATCGCAAACTAGGGACCCGGAGAGGACCCCGTTCCAATGGGACAGTTCTACTGCTGCTGGTGAGTTTTTTGTTCTAAGAGAACTTTCACTAAATCACATATTCAAGCAAATCTTTTGCTTGAATTGATGTATTACTGGCACTACATTCTTGATAAATTCCATTAATAATGTATGGCGCGCAGGATTTTCCACGAACCCGAAAACCTGGATCAAGGTCAACGAAGATTACAAGACTCGGAATTTGGCTGCTGAAAAGAAGGATAAGAATTCGGTCTGGACCATGTACCAGAAGCTGGCAACACTCAAGAAATCCAAAAACTTTAAACTGGCGAAGTTAAACACTAAATTGTTGAGCGACAACGTTTTCGCTTTCTCCAGGTAAAATTGCTATGAGCTTTTCTATAGTCAATAAGAAATGTGATCATACGTTCAGAAAATTAAGAGTTTCAAACGATTATTTTTATTAATTTATCCTGCATAGAGCAAATTTGAAAAAGTGGATTGTTTGAAGGTGATCATCGAATTGACTCGAGGCACTAACGGACATCAACGTTATGTCATTCGAAAAATTTATTACTTATCAACTGTGATTACTTCATTGCATTTTATGATTGGAGTTCATATTATAATCTAATCGATCATCGATTCATGCATTCTACACATTTATTCCACTATTACTGAAATTACATTCATTGTTTCAGGGAAACCGAGAAATACGGATCTGTCTATTCAGTAATTAACTTCAGTGCTCAGGACGATACTGTAGACCTCTCAGCCTTTACGAACGTACCCAAGAAGCTGCACACCTATTACGCCACCAATGGTTCAGCCTCCTTACCGAAGTGAGTATACTTTTTATTTTTTCTCGTATCATATAATTATAATAAGTTTTAATCTTTGGATCGCGTTCTTTCTATTACTATGACTAAATTTGATGAGTGCTTGTTATAAACGCAGGACGGACATCAAAGATATTACGAAAGTGAAGGTGCCTGCATCTGGATTCCTGGTTCTTCTTACCCCCAATAACAAATTCGGAGTATCGTAAATAGTGTTCGGACGACGTTGCATTCCACAACTAAAGTAGCTAGAATTAGTACATTATTTCCTTATATAAATTATATAATTTATATCTACTCTATTAATGACGACGTTCTATTTGTTAAATGACATATTTAACAGATTATTTTGTTCTGAACTGTTAAAATAATGACGAATTAAAACGCAAAATTATGACTGATTATTTTATTATCCTTTAGACATGAACATTAGTACCTTATAGAGATAGGGACGGGTTATAGTACATTTGGAACGCATATTTGAACCGTTCTATAAACAAGGACATTAAAATAATTAAAATAGACATTATGAAATATGTATGGATCTTATGGTTCAGTTATTCTTTTATTTTATCATAGATGACACTTTCAAAAAGTGATCAGAATGAGGATGGTGTTTCATAATAGGTACTTTTAATACATACTCGTACATATATGTATGATTGATGCCGTGCACGAAGTTTTAATGTTCCGAAGTTCTGCACAATCTTCGTCGATTTAATTTTTGTATAGCAAACGGGTCTCGAGGCGAAGCGCCCGTTTCAATTTGCATCTCATGCAAGTCTATAAATCTGGACCGAGAGGGGCCGAGTCGAAACCCTTTACGTTAGAAATACGTAGTCCATGTATAGCACTTTTATGCGGCTATGCCAGCTTCAGATTGAAATTTCCTACCTAGACCGCGCGTATCCGTTTATTAAACCGCGCTGCAAACTAAATTTCGCGATCGACTGAGTTGAATTAGCTTACCCTTTGGGAAATCGTCACCAGCTTCATTGGATAAAAGCAGACTCTTCCGTTTCATTACCCTAGTGTCTTCTCGAAAATAGATTCACAGAAATTTCATATGAGACAATTCAAATATTAATAATTCTACCTGTTTTGATTTTCAATTTATACTTTGATAAGGTACATAGCCTCCCATAATGGCCTATTACGTTTATTACACGCTTTGCTAAAAAGGGCTTCAAAATATTCGTTCGAAAATATTTTCGAAAACCTTTTAAATTGGCCGGGTTCGATATATTAAAAAATTCATCTCTACTGATTTTATACACACGTAACAAGGAAATTAAATCAAGGAATTTAAATCATATCTATACGAGGAGCTCCAAGGACAGCGATGGAGATGACATAGGAGATCATTGATTATCTATCAATACTATCTGTAAACATTATTTAAAAAAAGTCAATTATTTTCTCTCGTAGACATCATAGACAAGGTAGACCATCTGCTCGGGATGAAAGCAGATATCTTGTCGATATCTCCCCTCTATAGAAGCCCTCGAAATGATTTTGACTACGACGACGTGACGTCTCGAATTTCACCGACATCGATCCCATTTACCGAAAGCTAGACGATTTTAAGGTGCTACTGAATACCGCATGAGGAAAATTTGAAGGTGGTCATGGATTATGTGCCGAATCATGCTTGCAGGGTATCGAACATTACACAGAATATCTTGTGTGGCACAAAGAAAAAATGGTAAATGTCACCCGCCACGATCAAATAATTGGGTAAGTATTATTTACATTATATGGTAAATAATTTAAATTATGGATGTATAAATATATTTATATCAATTATTATTGTATCATTTGTATCATTAATGTCTCCCAAATATTCCTCAAGAATTTATTTTATTGAATTGACTCGTAATTAATATTCAATTATCTGGCTTTGGCGCTTGGAGCTGAAATGATGAACGAAAGGCTTATTACGAGAATACATACATTTGACACTCGATTCTCTTATGTTTATGATTTCTCCACGTTTGAACTTCTATTAAGTATCGTCATTTGAAATCAACAATTGATTGGCTGAATTACGTGATTCACGGGTTCGAAGTGGATGAGATCGTAGAGGAACGCAAATTTCTGTCCACCGCTACACGTGTAACGAAAATACAATTATGCGGTATCGCTGATTGCACGTTCTCGTTTATGACCCACGCAAATCGATGCCACCATTCTCGTTCTCGATGCACCATTGCTATTGTTAATAGCAGACCTCAAATTTTTATGTAAAAACTTTTGTGATGTCACAAATAATACGCAATCAGTCACAAATATGTGGTAGTTGCTGAAGACACCTTAACCATGTGTCTCGAAGATCTCCGTCATCGCCCGTGTATTAAATACGGTCTCATACAAAACATAGTACTGACGTACGGAAAATGAATTATAGACGTGTAGATGTGATCGATTACAAATCGACAATCGATCAAATTAAGCCACGGCTCACTTTAATGGCTCTACTTAAGGTCTTTGTTAGCTACGTTTTATCGGACAATAAATGTCCAGTACTTATTGTTCTTCGATTGCGTCAATAGTCCATCTGGACAGAAATCGAATACGTAATTATAATTTTGTTAACGATTGCACTAATGTAACGGCGTATATCATCCGACACATCAGACAATGAACACGTGCATCGTAGAATACAATCGATCTAAAAATATTCGTAGAGTATTTTGTTATAATATTTGTCGATATGAATTGAATTTGTTAAGAGATTGGAAGCAAGACTGAAGCTTAATCTGATTTATCAGAATAGTATTGTAATCTCACTACGAATATCTTCCATTGTGATTTCATTTCCATCAAAGTCCGGCTAACAGAAATTCCACAAAAGCGAAGTTGAAAATTGACATCGTGCATTCCAGGAATTTTGCTCGTTCGATCGCTCGTAACTTTGAAATGGAGGAGTTTTTGAAATTTGTTAAAATGTTTTCCTTCTTCACGGAATTTTGTACGCGTAAATTGATTTTTGTGTAATAATCTGATGTGGACTTAATAGAAAAATTGTACCTGGAGAAGATACAAACAACGCTTAGCATGTATAAAAATATGGAAGTATTCAGGACTGATTTCATACTGCAATGTTTAAGTGATAAAAAGGATATCTACCAAAAATACATTTTTCTAACCGATACTACTCTACTCGCGCTCATTTGACATTGCATATGACATTTTTGCATTGCGAATTTTTCACATAAACAGCCTGCATCTGGTGAATCCTAGGTTTCCCAAAGGCTTAGCTTAATGTTAAAGCATACTATTCCTCCCAATAAAAGAGCAAGTAATCCTACATACATAGTATTTTCCCGTGTTTCTCGAATACTTGGAAAATTTAAAGCTACACTAAAATCGTCCCTCGTAGTACCATACCGTCTAGAGTTTAGAATATACGATACTGCGCAACTAAACAGTCTCTTGAGAACATTGCGGAAGTTGCAATGTTTTCTATTTTCGATGAGTGCAACCTGAACTGCTATTAATCAATAATATTATAGCTACGATTTTACGAATAGATTTACGAATTAATTTTTATGAAATTGTCGTCAATGCAAACATGTGCCACGTTCGTGCTTTATTGATGGACCCCACCGTCAAGAGAACCGGCTAGGCTCGATGCTTTTGTTTTTATTTCGGGCACACGGTATTGGAAGTTAAATCGTAGGGCAAGTGGGGATGGTTGTATGAGTTTTTATGCTCGCCTCGAACCGTGACTCACCTACGCAAGGGATGCATACGTAACTAGTTTCAAACGTTCTGGAAACGTTGGGGACGAGTACGTAACACTTATTAAAGTTAATTTACAATGCATTATGATTGTCTTAAGTATCTGTGTACCTTATTATAACATACATAAATATATATCTACAATTACACATGTATGTATAAGAAAGGCCAAATATTATTAGTATTATTTTCCACGATCTATTTAAAGCAAACTTTATCTTGAATAACAAGTAGAAAAGTGGAGAATTATGTCTAACGATGATATTTCTCATAATCTAGGTGCTATATGTATAAAGCATTTGACCTACTAAAAAATTGTACGATTACCACGGGTTTACCCGACGAATTGAAGCTGGCAACGAGGTATGAATATCATTGTTAGGAATATTATAGAGCGAGGAATAATATATCATTGTTAACTTGTATCAAATTTAGCTGTACCACCTGTGCTATACGCTAGCGATACTTCTGTAAAGAAGTTCAGAGTTGACATACGCCGGTTCTTGCACACTACTATACTATATTTATATTTCTTATATTTGAGTGCACTTTAGTGTTGGCACTGATAATTTCGTTTGGTACCGGCTTAAATAATAATTACAACTTTCACAATACGACAAAATAATTTTCGTTTTCTTTCTATCTTGTATAGAAGAATTTGAGGGGGGTCAATTAAACCGTACATGGTAGGTTCAGTATTAATGCTGTTAACGGTAATGTAATGAGTTACGTTGCACTATAGAGAAAATTATACAATTGGTTTTAAACTTTTGGAACAAAACAAACATTGACGTACTTTGCAGATATTTTCGGTTAAATTATCTAGAATTATAGTATTTCAAACTTGCACAGTACTATTACAAACTTGATACTTTATCTTCAAGAACAAGTAGGAAAGTGGAAAATTATGACTTAACGATGATATTTTACATAATCTAGGCGCTATATAAAGCATTTGCCCCACAAGAAAATTTTACCATTACCACGTATTCATCCGACGAATTGTAAGTGGCAAAGAGGTATGCGAAATAAAATACAATTGTTAACTTATACCAAGTTTTACTGTACAAAGATAAAACTTCGCGAATATTTTGACTAATGATAATTATTACGTTATAGTAACAAGTTAGAATACGTGACGTCTACTTCTCTTTTCGCGACTGCGAACAATCATTTTTACCATATCTATTTATGCATTACACAGTAAACTACACTAGTATCCCACAGGAACTTTCGGTCCAATATTAAAATAGTTATTCCGTTTTAAAAGGAAGCCGAATACTTTCTTCAGCTACTATACATATGTACACTAGCGATACTTCTATACATTTCAAGTTCAGAGTTCACGTTTGTCGATTCGCTGCGGTGCGCGCTATGAAAGGTTGCGCGAAACCACCCAACTGTGGGCTCAGTTAAGCAATTCATTTAATATTCAATGATATGTTCTGTGTACACAGGCAACATGAGGGCGATGATATTATTTTCTGTAATCACGTGCTCGATGGTCAGCGCAGAGATCGCTGGTAAAAGCAAAAAGTACAGCAACCGAGACCTATCGCTCTACCAGGTCTATCCATTGAGTTTCAAGGACAGCGATGGAATACGACAAAATAATTTTCGTTTTCTTTCTATCTTGTATAGAAGAATTTGAGGGGGGTCAATTAAACCGTACATGGTAGGTTCAGTATTAATGCTGTTAACGGTAATGTAATGAGTTACGTTGCACTATAGAGAAAATTATACAATTGGTTTTAAACTTTTGGAACAAAACAAACATTGACGTACTTTGCAGATATTTTCGGTTAAATTATCTAGAATTATAGTATTTCAAACTTGCACAGTACTATTACAAACTTGATACTTTATCTTCAAGAACAAGTAGGAAAGTGGAAAATTATGACTTAACGATGATATTTTACATAATCTAGGCGCTATATAAAGCATTTGCCCCACAAGAAAATTTTACCATTACCACGTATTCATCCGACGAATTGTAAGTGGCAAAGAGGTATGCGAAATAAAATACAATTGTTAACTTATACCAAGTTTTACTGTACAAAGATAAAACTTCGCGAATATTTTGACTAATGATAATTATTACGTTATAGTAACAAGTTAGAATACGTGACGTCTACTTCTCTTTTCGCGACTGCGAACAATCATTTTTACCATATCTATTTATGCATTACACAGTAAACTACACTAGTATCCCACAGGAACTTTCGGTCCAATATTAAAATAGTTATTCCGTTTTAAAAGGAAGCCGAATACTTTCTTCAGCTACTATACATATGTACACTAGCGATACTTCTATACATTTCAAGTTCAGAGTTCACGTTTGTCGATTCGCTGCGGTGCGCGCTATGAAAGGTTGCGCGAAACCACCCAACTGTGGGCTCAGTTAAGCAATTCATTTAATATTCAATGATATGTTCTGTGTACACAGGCAACATGAGGGCGATGATATTATTTTCTGTAATCACGTGCTCGATGGTCAGCGCAGAGATCGCTGGTAAAAGCAAAAAGTACAGCAACCGAGACCTATCGCTCTACCAGGTCTATCCATTGAGTTTCAAGGACAGCGATGGAAATGGCATAGGAGATCTTCGAGGTTCGTTTCTATCTCCATTTTAATTGATTATTTTACATGATATTTTACAAAATGGACGTATCTCTCCGTATAAGGATTATCTAAAAAATCAATTGTTTTTCTGTTGTAGGCATCATAGAAAATATGGATCATTTCATCGAGGCGAAAGTAGATGCCATATGGATTTCTCCCGTCTACCGCAGCCCCATGATAGATTTTGGCTACGACATCTCGAATTTCACCGACATCGATCCCAGTTTTGGAACGATGGAAGACTTCGAGATACTAGTGAAGACCGCGCATGCTAAAGATTTGAAGGTGATTGTAGACTTCGTGCCGAATCATACCTCGACGAAACACCCGTGGTTCCTGAAGAGTTTGCAGGGTATTGAACCTTATAAGGATTACTATGTCTGGCACGAAGGAAAAGTATTGGAAAATGGCACCCGCGTCCCACCGAACAATTGGGTAAGCTGCATGTAAATGTACAATAATTAAGTATAAGAGAAAGGAGGCACACTATTCGTGTTGAACCGGAAATCACACCCGGAACTTTCCGCTTGTCCGGGCGACTGCTTTAATTCTCCTAATCCTCATAAGCAGTAAACATATCAAAATGCCGATTCCCTACGCATTTATGTCAGGTCTTATATTTATTACCGAGTTCTATAATAAAATATCATTGTAATATTCCAAATATTCTGCAATGATTTATCTTATTGATTAAGTAAGCGCACTTGAAGTTAACGTTCAAGAATACAAATTTAAATGAATTACGTAACGAATTGTGAGATGTGAATTGTAATTTTATTAGCCATTTATTAGTTATGCAACAGTAATTATCACGTGTGAGATACTACATTCCATTAATTTTAATATTACAACTGCATGCATAATTTATGATGAACAACTAAATATAATAAAATCAACAATTCTTATTTGGTTGTCCATATTGTAAGTATGTAAATAATTTTGTTTACAGATGAGTGTTGTATCCGGAGGCGCTTGGGAATGGCGAGATGAGCGACAGGCATATTATCTTCATCAACTTCTAGTACAAGAAGCAGATCTGAATTACTATAACGAAAATGTGGTTAACGAGATAAAGGTAGAGGAATCCTACTATCCTAAAGCATATTTGCAAGATAATGGATTTTTTAAATTACTGAGGATACCTATAAGTAATCTCGTTATTCCAATTACATGCTTTTTATTTGTTTCTTAATGTTGCTTTTACATTGAGATGATTCAAATTTTTTGCATCTTACATACTGTGATTATGAGACTGCGGATTTTATGCATTTTTGATTATAATTAATAACTACGTAATTGATTAAATCCCATTTCTTTATAAAATACTCTAGATTTTATTACTTATGGCTAGTTCTAAGTCCTCCGTGTTAGCACTCTGTTTTATCTAATTTATGTAATAATCATTGCAGGACATTCTTAGATTCTGGTTGAAGCACGATGTGGATGGCATCCGAGTGGACTCGGTCATGTTTCTGTGCGAAGACTTGCAATTGCGGGACGAGCCGCGATCATATCAGACTGACGACCCTACAGATAAAAACTACCTCGCACATATTTATACCAACAATCTCCCAGAAACGTACAGAATCGTTCAAGGATGGAGAGATGTTATGAACGAGTTCGGTAAGGATATGCTCATGATGACCGAGGCGTACACAGACTTGAATCACACCATATATTACTACAAATATGGAGCGGACCCATTCAATTTCGGGTTTATCACGGATGTAAATAAGGATTCGAAAGCAGCCGATTTCAAGAAAGTTGTTGACACCTGGATAAGCAATATGCCAACTGGTCACACTCCCAACTGGGTGGTAAGTTTATATTTTAATGAGACTAATTTTAACGAAGTCAACAAGATGAGCAATTAATTTTCAATTTTTAGACAATTGATAAGCTTTTATTATCAATTTATTGTGGGCTGTATATATTTGCATTATAGTGTTTTCGTTCACAGATACTATAATAATTGAAATCTAAAAAATAATATAGTAAAAAAATAATAGTTGAAATAGAGATGATTATTAAAATAATTGGAAAAGGTCAAAGTGAAACAGATTTGTACTATCTTTCTCAATCTAAAATTGCTATCATCAGTCATATTCTTCGAATTTTGTAAAAGTAAAAGCAGACGAGATTCCAAACGATCTCGAGCGTATGATCGTAACACTTTGTGTAATTTGTCCCGATGAAAGGCGACAAGGTAGTAAACGTGCGATAATGAAACACGCGAAATTGGAAGTAAAATATGAAATTTGATCTAGTTACACAACAAAATAGTATTTGTTTTTATATATTCCTCTGGTGTCATTAAAAACTAGATTTAAACATGATATTACATTAATTATTTGCCAACGGGCTTCATGTATTTCGACGATTGCAAAAATGTGGTGGAGGACAGCTTTAAATCTTTGTAACTGGGCGCACAGGGCGGAAACCATGACAAAAACAGGATGACAGCGAGATTAGGACCGAAACGAGCCCGCGCTATTACGATGATGACGCTTCTGCTACCGGGCATTGGCGTAACTTACTACGGCGACGAAATCGGTATGACGGACGCTTATATTTCATGGGAGGAGAATCAATCCGAGCAAGGATGCTTGGCTGGCCCAGAAAATTACTTATCGCATAGTTCGGACCCGGAAAGAACACCTTTCCAATGGGATAATTCTACTGCTGCTGGTGAATACTTTATTTTAAGAAAACCTTTCTATACTAGATCAACCTAGTCTTTTGTTTTTTAAGTCATTTTTTATTAAACGATTGGAATAAATGCTTATTAGATCTTCAGATGAAAATTGATAAATTACATGTATTGTACACTTTGAAAAATATTATTAATAATGTATGGCGCGCAGGATTCTCCACGAACCCGAAAACCTGGATCAAGGTCAACAAAAATTACAAGACTCTAAATCTGGCTGCCGAAAAGAAGGATGAGAATTCTGTGTGGAAGATGTACGAGAAGCTGGCGACACTGAAGCGATCTCCAAACTTTAAAAAAACCAAGTTAAATACAAAATTGTTGAGCGACAACGTTTTCGCGTTCTCAAGGTAATACAAATTGTTCAGAGCTTTGCTGTCCGTTAGAAATCTTTCATATTGGATGAGTCAATGAGAAATGCGATACGTTCAGAAAATTAAGAGTTTTAAATGATTACATTTATTGACTTAATGGGTATAGAGCAAATCTGAAAAGGTGGATATTTAACGATGATTATCGAATTACTTCATGGTTATTATAAATCAGTAACAAATATCAATGTTATCACTTTAGAAATTTGTGTCTTATCAATTGTAATGATTTGCTTGCAGTCCTTCGATTGAGATTCATATCGCAATAAAATTAATTTCATCGCTTCATAGATTCTATACATTTATTTCACTATTTTTTATACTACATTCATTCTTTTATCTTTAGGGAACACAAGAAATACGGATCAGTATATGCAGTAATTAACTTCAGTGAGCAGGAAGATATTGTAGACCTCTCAGCCTTCAATAACGTACCCAAGAAGCTGTACACTTATTACGCCACCGATGGTATTACCTCCCTACCGAAGTGAGTATACTTCTGATTTTTCCGTACTATATAATTGTAAGTTTTAATCGTTTGCGTTTATTAGTGCGTATACTCTATGACTGCAACTAAATTTTGTAAATATTTGTTACAAACACAGAACGATCATCAAGGAAATTAAGAAGGTGAAGGTGCCTGCATCAGGATTCCTGGTTCTCATTAGCTCCGACTCCGAATTCGGAGTCTTGTAAATATTAGTACACTGGTACCTCAGTATACGCCTGCTTTGGAATACGTCCTGGTTGGACGTAACAATTTTACTTATTTGCTTCCTTTTTCATTTTAATATTAAGCAGAGTTCAAATTTAAAAATCTATAATAAAATCTCATATGTTGTATATGTGTTTAAACAGTGTTTAATTTATTTTATAACCCCATTAATGTACGTATAATATCAGTGGGAATACTTTTTTACTTCAGAACAGATTAATTATTCTTAGATTACTTCTTAGGGGAAAGATTCGTTTGGTATACGTCCTAATTGGTATAAGTCTAAACATCAGAAACGGATTCAGGTCGTATACCACTGTATTATTATTTGGATGACGCTCCATAAGTGATATTTATCGTATATTACGTTCTTATTATGTTATATTGCTTCTTTATGAAGTGTTCAAATAGTAGACAAAAATAAAAAGTACCTCGCACAATTGGCCCATCGAACCCACTTAACAATTAAACGACCCATCCTTACACTTTAACATTAATTGAAATCATTTCACTTAACACAATTAACTTCGATATTGGCAATTTTTTTTTTAAATATTTTTAGAACTTTACTTCTCAAGCTGAAGTTAATAATAGATAGTTTCAATGGGTTGGGAATAAGAGTCCAAACGCCCGGACAAGTAGTACTGTGTACACAATTCTCCACTGGGAATCGTTCTTATTCTCAAACTCAACATCCGATCGCAAATACACATGTGGCACGTGTTACATACTACATACAAGGTGTCTCGAACTTGTTTAGAAAATCAAATTGTAAGAGGTTGATTTATACTTAAAGAAAAGAGAACGTTACATAAACTTCGTCAGGAAATGCTATACTAATAATTAGAATTAGAATAGAATCATAAACATAAGTAGAAATGAAGAATAAATTAAAATGTGTCTTAAAAACGTCTTTCCATTAAATCATATTTATTTCATGCATAGACTATTTGTTCATAACTTTGTAAGAATGTGTTTCTTGATAAATTTTATATAACACTTTTTTATTCTTTTTATACATAGATTAAGATAAATAGAATGTATATTGCTACGTCTTAATAATAATTATTAATGTCGTTTAGATACTATTTTAATATTACTGTATACTCTCGTTTCGTTGAACAGACAAATTCAGGACATCTTGTATGTGAAGCGTGCTACATACCATATACATATGTATATTTACGTGAAATATTAGAACTCGTTTCCAGTATGTTGAAGACGTGTAGTGAGAGAAATCAAACGAATTCACAGAAACTAGTCTGCGAGGATAGAGTCAAGATGATTGGTTTTTTATCGGCCAGACCTGCTCATGAGAGCGTAACTATCAAAAGTTTTATTTCCTAGCCGTTACCCATCAACGCTCGCTCTGCAGCCACTACAGTTTAGATATAGTGTATAAAGAGACTGACAGTAGCAACAGACAATGAACTCGAGACCACTCACTCACCATCCGGCATTTCGACGAATTTAGCTCAGTTTTTCTTCGCGTTTCAACAGTAATTTCCTCGCCCTCTAGTCTCATGAAGATAAAGCGTTCGACAAATGGTCTCGTGCCGAAGAGAGAATTGAATTAATTAAGTGATACGTAACTGTGTTAAATTTAATTACTAACTCTGAGAAAGATTAGTATCTGAAATTGTTAATTATTACCAAACTGCAGATTTGATGTATTTGTAAAAAAATTACATGTCCAGAAAATATAAAAAATACGTGCGATAGACAAGAATTTACATTATAACACAATTATTTTTGAAGTATGAACGAAACTTGAATTCTTCCTATTAAAATGAATGGGAATGTATTACAATATACATAGTGAATAAAAAAAGTATCAGCAAACCCTTTAATTTAATTTAACTTTTTATATTGTACCTCCATTTGCATTTTTTTAAATTAATATCACAAAAATTTTATTTCGCATAAAAGTTTAGTTCTACTAATTAAAATTCTTCTTTAATCAAGAAGCTCGTAATTTAGGATGAAATATGGACGATCATATCATTCACGTGGACAATACTAAAATTTGCAGACATTTCAACTATTCGCGTAGTTAGTAATAGTCGAGTGCCGGTTTAAACGGTATTAATAAAACAGTTGTTAACCGTACCTCGCCGTGAATATATGAACGCATGCAGTAAAAGATAATTTATAGGCGACGCGTTAGACTTTATTACCTAGTGTCCACACAGAATCATAGACAAACCGTAACCCCGTAGATACAGAACGAGCTTAACTAAACATGCTTGTTCAATATAACTTCCACATGTATACGTTAGCATTATAATAGGTTTTTGAAAATTTCCATTGAATAACACACATTGAAAGGACAAGGTAATGCAGGAATGCAAATTAGCTTTTAAATAAAAGGTCATCTCNAATTGTGTTCTCGTACAAACATAATCGGATATAAGAAACATTTATTAATTTTATTTTCATAGTTTTTAAGGTTTGATATAGATGAAGTTTAGCACCATCAAGGAATAAAATAAATATCGTTCCAATTTCTGTTGATCTCATAATTTCTACTAGCTAGCATATTTTTTTATAATGTAAAAATGCGTAAGCGAGTAGAAATTGTAACGTGAACATTGATGATTGGGAATTGGGAATTTTTTCGTAAAGATCTAACTTAACGTGTAAGCTCAAAACTAATATTGTTAGAATATCGAAGAACATGGAAAAGTAATAAAAGAGACGTTTAACGAAAAAGGTAACAGAGTTTGTTTCCATTTTCCTTTTCAAAACGTCAGGACTTCTAATTAATGAACACATCATCGTCTGTATCACATGAAATGCCTTCGACTGGAAGGGTTGTGCTTATGAAGGCCACTCATAACCCACCCCTCTGAAATTCCCGGCTTATCCTTTCAACTGTCTACCGTTGAGCTGTAAAATCTCGGGTGAAGATATAAACTCTGGCATCGGATCGCAGGTTCTGGCATTCGAGATCGAAAATGCCTCTTTCACCTCGTCGATACAATATACCAACCACGGCATTCCTTAAAGTCTAGAACATCCTCGTTTTTAAAGGAATGCATACTGCAATGGTTTGAACAAATTGGAACGAACCTTATAGTCTGTGGTAGACAATATTTTTCAAATGGGCAGATATAAAATATAATAGAATGTCTGTTATACGAACATTATCTGACCATTCCATTATATGAAAAATACATTTCAAATTACATTGTTGTATGCGCACATACTAAATGCTTATGTACATATATATTCATTTCTGCATTTTATTTAACGATTCCGTATGAAATAAGAATAGTATACATATATTTAATACATTACAGTATGAGTATGGATGGGTTTGATAAGAATTATTGAAATATTGTATCTATATGAACCAAGTTCATTCCGTAACTCTTGGAAGGCGAGAATTATAATAGATCTACACCTATGTATATGTATTTGGTATATTATATCGTCACGTCGCTGGAATCGAAACCTGCAGTTTTGACAACTGAAAAGGAAGTGATATATGATATACTTCAAAAACTTGAAAAAGCGGAATGTGCAACGGATTCGACAAAAAATTAGAGTTTTGCGAAATCGAGCTTCGCCAACATAAAAAATGAATTTCTTATACCCTTTAATAAACGATATATATATTTCTCATTTGATATTCTGTATGTCTATGTATATGATGTACATCTTTTAAATTTCCAGCAAATACAATTTTTTTATAAATGCATTAAATCCGCAGTCTCCTCTTCATCCTCAATTTGCATTAAGCTGTTGAACAAACTGATATCTAAGATTCTACTTGTTTCACATTAGCGGCTCGGAAATAGTTATTGAATCTGAAGTAAGAACATTACTAACAAGATAAAGCAACGCGGAGTCTTATTGAGTGCAATAATGTAATTTTGAACGGGGAAAATCTCATTTACTAGATTATTGTCAGACAGCGTTGCGGAAATCGGTTCGAGGGACTCTTTTATTATAGCGAAAATGCTTGGATTGGGTCATGTGCGACGATGTACGCTTAAATTAGCTCGTGGATTAAACAATGGGTCGGGGTAAATAAACTGTAGACACCACCAATGGACGGCGGTTCCTTTTGGTGGTCGGATCGATGCGTTAGGTCAGTAACGTTAGTTCGCGAGTCTTTGTTCTCCTGTTATCTTGCCGAATTGGGTTGGCTCGAGTTCCGCTTGGCATTAAAGCGGATCGGCGTGTTTACAATTTGGCCGTGTGTCCCGGAAGATTCATCCATAGTAAACGTGAAAGATGAAAGTGGATATCTATTTTAGTACATAAGTCCAATAACTGAATTCGGTCTTCAATCAATCCTTAACAATCTTTGTTGTATGTTCAGAATCTCGAAAGATCCACGAATCTGGCAACTGAACTCCTCTATTTCTCGTAATGATTTTTCTTCGTTTCTTAATTTAACACTAAGTTTCGTCATGTCTTCTGAAGCTTCTGTACGATTTTTGCTCATAATTCTATTTATGCACTAAGAATTTCAAAATAATCAACACTGATGAGAATTCACGCAAATTCACGCTTATTTAAAAATTACTGTTTCTAGAAAATCATTTTACTTGACTATCTTTCATAACAGACTAACTACTTTTGCTATGTACACCTCAAAACATTGGAAACGTACTTCACTTAGATGTGTTTTTATATACGATTGTGACACTAGAAATACCATCTACAACAACATCACAACTTTGGTTTTTGCAACATACGCTGTAAATATGTATAATGTAGAATCTCATACGTATGGAGTGTATGCTCACTTTTGACTCTCACTGTACAACAAAATAACAGAAGAACGCAAAAATGAAATCAATATAAGAACATGGTATTACGTTACACTCCAATGAAATATATCCTGCTCGTGAAGTGGAAAAGGTAAAAACAACCGAGATAAGAGTCGATACGAAAAATTAAACTCGCAATTATAAAGGACCATATCTCTATTACCGAGCTAAACATCAAGTAAAAGCTCGTATATTATCTGCAAATATACAATATTTGCGTGATAAACAAATGGCATGTGACGATTTCGAGCTATTTCATTTATTTTCCTTCCGTTTAAAATTAGCTGACAATTATGCTAAATGCTACGAACTGTTGTAGTATCGCACTTTTTAATGGAACACTTTGAAGAATTTAACACGGGAAACATGCATTTAAATATATATATTATATTAAATTGTAATATTTTTTGACTATATTAATTAATTTCTTTTTAGTATGGTAAATGAAATATTTTATTCTCTATCTTGTATCTTAATTTATGACAACGTAAGTTACCTTCTCCTCAATGTGGAATCATCACTATTAATGCGAACTAATTTCTTTTAGGAATAGTAATAACTGTTGATACGAGTATGATACACCTGTTTCCGTGTACGATGATCAATTAAATTGAACACGTTGTCAACGATAATGTTATAAGTTACGTTGCACAATAGAAAAAACCACACAATTACTCTTAAGCTTGTCGATCAAAACACTTTCAGTACAAGAATAATCGTCCATAATTAGATTATTTTGAAACTTGTACTGTACTATTTCAAACTTGCTAATTTATCTTCAAGAATAAGTAGGAAAGTGGAAAACTATGACTTAACGATGATATTTTACATAATCTAGCCGCTATATAAAGCATTTGCCCGACAAGGAAATTGTACCATTACCACGGGTTCATCCGACGAATTGTAGTTGGCAAAGAGGTATGTGAAATAAAATATCACTGTTAACTTGTACCAAGTTTTACTGTATGAAGAAAAACTTCGTGAATATTTTGACTAATGATAATTACTACGGTATAGTAACAAGTTAGAATACATGACGTCTACTTCTCATTTCGTGACTGCAAACAATCATTTTTACCAAATTTATTTATGCATTACATAGTGAACTATACTAGCATCCCACAGAAACTTTTGGTCCAGTATTAAAATAGTTATTCAGTTTTAAAAGGAAGCCGAATACTTTCTTCAGCTACTATACTATGTACACTAGCGATACTTCTATACATTTCAAGTTCAGAGTTCACGTTTATCGGTTCGCTGCGGTGCAGGCAGTGAAAGGTTGCGCGAAACCACCAAACTGTGGGGTCAGTTAAGCAATTCAGTTAATATTCAATGATATATTCTGTGTGCACAGGCAACATGAGGGCGGTGATATTATTTTCTATAATCGCGTGTTTGATGGTCAGCGCACAAGCCGGTGGTAAAAGCGAAAAGTATAGTTACCTGGACCTATCACTCTATCAGATCTATCCGAGAAGTTTCAAGGATAGCGATGGGGATGGCATAGGAGATCTTCGAGGTTCGTTTCTATCTCCATTTTAATTGATTATTTTACATGATATTTTACAAAATATACGTATCTCTCCGTATAAGGATTATCTAAAAAATCAATTGTTTTTCTCTCGTAGGCATCATAGAAAATATAGATCATTTCATCGAGGCGAAAGTAGACGTCATATGGTCGTCTCCCATCAACCCCAGCCCCATGATAGATTTTGGCTACGACATCTCGAATTTCACCGACATTGATCCCGTTTACGGAACGCTGGAAGACTTTAGAGAACTAGTGAAGGCCGCGCACGCTAAAAATCTGAAGGTGGTCATAGACTTCGTACCGAATCATACCTCGACGAAACATCCGTGGTTCCTGAAGAGTTTGCAGGGTATCGAACCTTATAAGGATTACTTTGTCTGGCACGAAGGGAAAGTACTGGAAAATGGCACCCGCGTCCCACCGAACAATTGGGTAAGCTACGAGTAAATGTACAATAATTAACTGTAAGAGAAAAAGAGGCACACTGTTCGTGTTGAACCGGAAATCACACCCGGGACTTTCCGCTTGTCCGGGCGACTGCTTTAATTCTCCTAATCCTCATAAGCAATAAACAAAATGCCGATTACCTTCGCTAGAGACATTTATGTCAGGTCTTATATTTATTACCGAGCTCTGTAATATTGTATGATTCAAATGTTCCAAATATTCTGCAATAACTTATTTTATTGATTAAGTTAAAGTTAATGTTGAATTATCTGAATTTTAATGAATTGTGAGATGTGAATTGTAATTTTATTAGCAATTTATTAGATGTGCAACAGTAATTACCACATATGAGAAATTACGTTTCATTAATTTTATTATTACACGTATTATTTATAGTGAACAACTGAATGTAATAGAATCAACAATTCTTATTTGTTTCTCCATGTTACAGTATGTTAAATTACGTAAATAATTTTGTTCACAGATGAGTAATATAGCCGGAGGCGCTTGGGAATGGCGAGATGAACGACAAGCGTATTATCTTCATCAATTTACAGTTGAGGAAGCGGATTTGGATTTCTATAACGAAAATGTGATTAACGAGATGAAGGTAAGGGAACCCTACGTATCCCAATTTATATTTGCGAGATAATGGTTTTTAAAATTACTGAGGATACCCATAAATAATCTCGTTATTCCAATTAGCTGCTTTTTACTTGTTTCTTAATGTTGCTTTTACATTGAGATGATTCAAATTTTTTGCATCTTAGATATTGTGATTATTAAACTGCCGATCTTATTCATTTATGAAATAATTTAATATGCAAAAAGAATAGAAATGTCACATGTGATACATGATAATATTCATAATATCAAAAGCAAATATACGCATCTATATATATCGCATAAATATAATTATCTAATTTATATAATAATCATTGCAGGACGTTGTTAGATTCTGGCTAAAGGAAGGCGTAGATGGACTTCGAGTGGACGCGGCCATGTTTCTGTGCGAAGACTTGCAATTTCGGGACGAGCCGCGATCATATGAGACTGACGACCCTACAGATAAAAACTACCTCGCACATATTTATACCAACAATCTCCTAGAAACGTACAAAGTCATTCAAGGCTGGAGAGATGTTATGAACGAGTTCGATAAGGATTTGATCATGACGACCGAGGCGTACACAGACTTGAATTCCACCATAAAATACTACAAATACGGAGCGGACTTCCCATTCAATTTCAAGTTGATCACTGATGTAAATAAGGATTCGAAAGCAGCCGATTTCAAGAACGTTGTCGACAGCTGGATGAACAACATGCCAACTGGTCGCACTCCCAACTGGGTGGTGAGTTTATATTTTAATGACACTAGTTTTGACAAAGACATTTTTTGTTTGCAAAAGCATATCAGAGGGTAGTTTTAATTTTGTGACTGTGCGCGCAGGTCGGAAACCATGACAGAAATAGGATAGCAGCGAGATTCGGACCGAAACGAGCCCGCGCTATCACGATGATGACGCTTCTGCTACCAGGCATTGGCGTAACTTACTACGGCGAGGAAATCGGTATGACCGACGCTTATATTTCATGGGAGGAGAATCAAGACCCGGAAGGATGCTTGGCTGGACCAGAAAAATATTTATCGCAAACTAGGGACCCCGAACGAACACCTTTTCAATGGGATAATTCTACTGCTGCTGGTGAGTACTTTAGTTTAAGAGAGCCTTTACTAGATCAACCTAGTCTTTTGTTTTTTAAGTCATTTTTTATTAAACGATTGGAATAAATGCTTATTAGATCTTCAAATGAGAATTGATAAATTACTGGTATTGTATATTTTGAAAAATATTATTAATAATGTATGGCGCGCAGGATTCTCCACGAACCCGAAGACCTGGATCAAGGTCAACGAAAATTACAAGACTCTAAATCTGGCTGCCGAAAAGAAGGATGAGAATTCGGTCTGGACCATGTACCTGAAGCTGGCAACACTGAAGCAATCTCCAAATTTTAAACAAACCAAGTTAAATACAAAATTGTTGAGCGACAACGTTTTCGCGTTCTCAAGGTAATACAAATTGTTCAGAGCTTTGCTGTCCGTTAGAAATCATATCGGATGAGTCAATGAGAAATGCGATACGTTCAAAAAATTAAGAGTTTTAAATGATGATTTATTGACTTAATCGGTTTAGAGCCAGTCTGAAAAGGTGGATATTTAATGATGATTATCGAATTACTTCATGGTTATTATAAATCAATAACAAATATTAATGTTATCACTTCAGAAATTTGTGTCTTATCAATTGTAATGATTCGATTGCAATCCTTCGATTGAGATTCATATTGCAATACAATTACACGCTTCATAGATTCTATACATTTATTTCACTATTTTTTATACTACATTCATTCTTTTATCTTTAGGGAACACAAGAAATACGGATCAGTATATGCAGTAATTAACTTCAGTGAGCAGGAAGATATTGTAGACCTCTCAGCCTTCAATAACGTACCCAAGAAGCTGTACACTTATTACGCCACCGATGGTATTACTTCCCTACCGAAGTGAGTATACTTTTGATTTTTTCGTATTATATAATCATAAGTTTTAATCGTTTGCGTTTATTAGTGCGTATACTCTATGACTGCAACTAAATTTTGTAAATACTTGTTACAAACACAGAACGACCATCAAAGATATTAAGAAGGTGAAGGTGCCTGCAACAGGATTCCTGGTTCTCATTAAACCCGACTCCAAATTCGGAGTCTTGTAAATAGCATTTGGAAGACGTTGTACTCCGTAACTGACGTACTTAGTATTAGTACATTGTTTCCGCATTTAAATTATATTATTTATATTATCTATATATCATACATATATAACTTATAACATGTTATAACATGTGTATGTATAACTTATTACGTTATATAACTTATTATATTGTTTCTTTATGAAGTGTCAAAGTAGTAGACAAAAATAAAAAGTATCTCACAAACTTATCGCTGATCGTTGTTCTTTTAGCCATTATACGCAATCATGCCCTATCAATTGTTATCATTCTATCATACGAAAGTTCTGTTCGACGAGCATGTTTGTCCCCCAGTTAGTTCATGTCCCCCATACAATCGATGTATTATTTTTGAAAATGAAATTTGATTAGGAATTTATTTTATATCAGGATGTACATATGCATGTTTGCAAAATATATAATATCAATATAAATTGCGATAATTGCTGTAGCTATCATAATAAATCATCTCGTTATCAAAAGTGGTAATTAAGCTCGAAACGTTACTCAGCCTTGCATCACTTCTGCGTTTGGCTTATAAAACAGAGGTACAATTCCGTTTCTGTTTTCTCGTTTGGCAAAATATCCTCGTGATTATGTGACAGCGCTGACGCGGATGCAATTATAACAAGTAAAGTTAAACGCGACGACGCGTTGATGCGAGAAAAAGGGAAGGAAACGTCTATGAACGGATGGAGGGACCACGGCCAGACGAGAGAAGTTCTCGCGAACGCGAAAATAAATATTAACGAAACGGCTCTACGACGACTCTCGCTTTCACGCGGTTTCGCGGTGACTCGTTCCAGGATGAAAAAAATGTTTCACGTTTTCCTTTGCGCGGCACTTGGGCTTTTGCGAAAAATTTACACTCCCGTAACTTCAACAGGCGCCGTTTGAAAATCATTTCAAAGTTCGCGTTAATTAAAATTAAACGAACGATTTTCTGTATTAGGTGACTGTATACATAGTCATTGGATTGCGATTTTTTATTAAAAATAAAACATTTGTGATTTTAATGTGTGTATAAGAAGATCGTACAGAAAAATATAAATACTACGAATGTAAAGGAATAAAGGACTATTCCAATCACATTTTTTAAATTGATGCTATGAATGTTTTATTTTTGCTTGAAGATCCGCTGTTCAGTGTAAAAAGTTTTATCTAATAATAACTTTCGTTAGTAATTATGTCAGTTGATTTGAATAAATCGATGCAAGCTTTCAATATACATTTCTCGACTTCCTGATGCAATGATAATTACCGTAGTTGTGTCCAATCGAAAGTTAAATCGTTCGTCGACTGAAACTTTATATCCAACTTTAAACTGTTCTCAGCGTTTCCTGTAATTTCATTTCTGGTAATTTAAATTACGATTCGGAAATTTGTTGTACAATTCCGAGTTCCACGGTTTGCAAAACGTTGCAGAAAACAGTCATCCACAGTGGCAAAATTGAAATAGAATTAATTGCACCAGTGAGTTTGTAGTTAATAATTACGCAGCTTGAATTACAAAATCGCGCGTAATTAATTTTACTTGATTAATAACTTTCTCTGTTGGTATACTTAGAAAAGTTCAATTATATTTTTATTCTGTTGTACATACATGTTATGTTTATAATTGTGCTAAATATAATTATTTAGTAAAATGCAATAATAAAGCAAATATATTTCAGAAAATTCGATTTGTATCTAATATAATTAAAATTTTGTAACCAGGAGTATGAATATTAGTATCGTAAACGTAATTAAGAAACGCGTGTAAGGTGGCATAGAGAATTAATAACAAAAATTAGATCGTCGTTTAAACATACTCAATTAAATTCTCTATATTAAAGTATGGTTATCTCAGAATTATCGTTATTTCAGATAGTGAAACTGCAAGATTTTGAAATATTATTACGCATAGAATTTCGAGTAGCCTCCGTTCATAAGAATCGTTTATCTGTTTTATCGATAACCATCGTTATCAGGATAGTAATCGAGCTTTTAACAATCTGATAACTGTAAACATTGAAGTACAGAAATTCAGTATAAAGAAATTTATCAGTCATTGTTTAATTGTCTTCAATTGCATCACATTAACGATAATTTAAAAACCTAGACATTTTATACTCAATAATCTTTTTTATCTATTTTGTAAAAAAATACTGTTTCCAACAGATTTCGTATTTTTATCTGTGTTGGTTCCTATGAAATGGAATGCACCAATGTGTTTACCTCTAATTAATGCAAAAGCATATCTACTTCAGTAATTGCTTTTTAAAATCTCTACTAATTGAGCTGTGAAATTACCGATATTTCGTTCATCCAGTTGCAACCATTAAGAATTCCGTGAATGGTAAAAATAAATCTTTTGCACGTGCGAAGAAGGATCACATAATTATTAAATTTTCATTACACGTACAAGTATTTTGTTTTCACCGTGTGTCGCCATTCTTACAGGGTTTATATGTCAGGATTATTACCAAGCCAAAACTAAATTCCAGTTTAGTACATTTACGGTTGAGATACATCTTTTTTCTAGCAACGATATTTAGAGACATATCTTGGTTATTGGGTTCAAAAGTAATGAAAATCCATAACCCATTTTTTTGTTATAAGAAACGATTTCATCATCTCAATGTTTCTTCCTCAACTCCTTTTCATAGATGGTGAAATGATAGATTCGATTTGAGATGACACGATCATTAAATAGAGAATCGACGATCAATGTCGTGATGGATCAACGGCGGTAGCGATTTAAGGAGAAAATTATTATAGCTCGGATCACTTTCCCTTTTTTCCAGGAAATATTGAAGCTTCCGTTGGACGTTCACGTTATGGCAGATCTTTCGAACGAATGACGAGAATTAGAAGCACTTAGTAAGTTATCTCCCGAATCAACGTGACTTTGATTCATCCACGCGTCTCTTTGAAGGGAAAAACGTTTATAATATTTATAATGTTTTAACCATCGTTATCAGGATAGTAATCGAGCTTTTAACAATCTGATAACTGTAAACATTGAAGTACAGAAATTCAGTATAAAGAAATTTATCAGTCATTGTTTAATTGTCTTCAATTGCATCACATTAACGATAATTTAAAAACCTAGACATTTTATACTCAATAATCTTTTTTATCTATTTTGTAAAAAAATACTGTTTCCAACAGATTTCGTATTTTTATCTGTGTTGGTTCCTATGAAATGGAATGCACCAATGTGTTTACCTCTAATTAATGCAAAAGCATATCTACTTCAGTAATTGCTTTTTAAAATCTCTACTAATTGAGCTGTGAAATTACCGATATTTCGTTCATCCAGTTGCAACCATTAAGAATTCCGTGAATGGTAAAAATAAATCTTTTGCACGTGCGAAGAAGGATCACATAATTATTAAATTTTCATTACACGTACAAGTATTTTGTTTTCACCGTGTGTCGCCATTCTTACAGGGTTTATATGTCAGGATTATTACCAAGCCAAAACTAAATTCCAGTTTAGTACATTTACGGTTGAGATACATCTTTTTTCTAGCAACGATATTTAGAGACATATCTTGGTTATTGGGTTCAAAAGTAATGAAAATCCATAACCCATTTTTTTGTTATAAGAAACGATTTCATCATCTCAATGTTTCTTCCTCAACTCCTTTTCATAGATGGTGAAATGATAGATTCGATTTGAGATGACACGATCATTAAATAGAGAATCGACGATCAATGTCGTGATGGATCAACGGCGGTAGCGATTTAAGGAGAAAATTATTATAGCTCGGATCACTTTCCCTTTTTTCCAGGAAATATTGAAGCTTCCGTTGGACGTTCACGTTATGGCAGATCTTTCGAACGAATGACGAGAATTAGAAGCACTTAGTAAGTTATCTTCCGAATCAACGTGACTTTGATTCATCCACGCGTCTCTTTGAAGGGAAAAACGTTTATAATATTTATAATGTTTATCTTGTACTTCTATTAAAAAATGTTTCATGATACACAGTTTAGTCTAACGCTTCGGGGTTCATTCAGTCCGAGCATCGAGTCCGAATTGAAAATTTCAATTCAGCACACCGATATTTCCGCGTCGGCAAATAGCAACAATTCGACAAATGTTCGACAGGAAAATCGACCAAATTCAGAGGGAAAATAAAAAATTCTGTATACCGTAATAGCAGAGAGAGAGAAATATGATCGGTCTACTTTTTTAGAATCTTCTTATCTCCTGGCTGATAATACGTTAACCAATACTACTGATTTCGAAGAAGAATTAATTGTACGACAATCAATTGCACTTCCGTGAAAAATTAATCGTAATTGTATCTATGTTCTAGTATAAAGTTACAGTGTTATTATTTAGAATACAATTTAACCACTAACAATATATGACAACCATGATTCTCCATGGACTCGGAGACCTGGATCAAAGTCAACGAGAATTACAAGACCGACAATTTGGCTGCCGAAAAGGAGGACGAGAACTCGTTCTGGCACACGCATTGTACAGAAGAAACTGTCGGTGCTGAAGACGTCGGCGAACTCGAAACGGGTCAACTTAATTACGAAACTGTTGAACGGGAACGTTCGCGCATTTGCCAGGTAAAACATTTTGCCACGAATTAGGAATCTTTCATACAGAATAAACCTGAAACTATGTAAAACGATCTCAAACGTTAATATTTATTCCATCACATGGTCTCATTTGTAAATATTTTTGGAGTTGTGTAAATCATTCTTTATCATCAAATTGTATCATTCCACATTTCATAACTTATCTCGTTGACTATTTTGATATAATGATCAATTTTATTTGTATCGTATTGTCTTCATGCATTTTTGTAGATATTGTTTCAATTTCTATCCTGCTATCTCAATGAATATACACGCGACTATCAGACCAACTCATAAAAAGCAAGTATCGAGATTTTTTAAATCTTCAGTAAATGTGATTGTCAGATTATTTTCTAGTTAACTGTGATTTATATATATTGATTACAGTGATTGAGAATGTAATTCATCTTATGAAACCATCAAATCTCTATTCTTTAACGGCGACATTACGTGTTATGTGTTATTGTTCTTTTCATTTTTCAAAGATTGCATTGGCTTACACATGTTACAAAAATACACATTCTTATATTCTTTCACCTAGACATATTGAATGTTATTCTGCAATTACAGTAGACTATCTGAGCTTACACTGTTCTAAACCTAATCTCTTTCGTGGCAAATATAAACTAAAATCATCATTTAAGGGAACTGTAGATGATGAAACAATTCAGGATTTACTTCAATTCATTAAACAATCCAAATTGGGTAACAAACTACTATAACTAAGCGAACCCTGATTGTGTAGCTAACAATCTTGTTTTAGATGTGACATCAAAGTCGAAGTTAAGAAAAAAATATTTATCTCGTTATTGAGGAAAAGTGCGTGTACCACTTTCTCTCAATTATCTACCATTAAAACTTCACTCAAATCGAAAAGTTTAACGGACAAGAAAACGATTCTGCGTAACTTCGGCAACAGTTTCGACAGAAAAATCCCGCAAATCCCAATTACCGACAAGCATCTCGGAGCGACGTGCACGCAATTCAAGAGGGCCGAAATTCGCGATTCGAATCGTTTGGGCCAGATATGATTTAATGGACTTTCACTTGTTTTTGTACCGAATCGAAGATGAAATTGACTTAATGAATTATTTTTAACGGAATAAAAAGAAAATGATAAAAATTTAAATAATCTAGAAAAGTGAGCAAGCAAATTATTTTTTCAAACAATACAGTTTTTTTTCTATTTATTCATGAATAGATGAGTGAACGTAAAATAATTGCACTACAATTTCATTTCAATAACAATTTTAGAGTTATTGATTATCTTTAAAATTATATTTTTTAATTTTGTGTTGATTTAAGATGTGAATGGATTTATTATTATGAAAATATTGTAAATTAGTATGTTTTACTTTATAGACAATGCGAAACATCAATGCATTTCAGAAAATTAATGGTTCATGTAAAAAAGGTTCCCCATTTCTGATACTGTCTGTCATCGTTAAAAGTTCTGTATGACGTTTTCTTGATATTTTCAAGAATCATCGGATTATCTTTAATGAATCCTACGATTTTGACGCAAACTTCATCAGTTTAGGCCACTGCGCGACGCTGACAGGTACGTACGTCAATCTGCTTGCCAATTATAATTCGTACAGACACGGACATCGCGTCGTTGAATTTCGCGAGAAAATTTACGCTCGTCAACTTTCGAGGGGACAGTTCGCGGCGGGCTTACGACTCATGGTCGGAAAAGTTCCCGCCGCTTCGTTCCGGATGCAGGACGGTTGACGAGCTACGAAATTGGGTATTCGAAGCCGGCGAATTGGCCCATTCGTCGTCGCTCGAGCAGCAAAATTGTCCGGCTGATTCACCGACGAGATATTTTGATTTCGACCTTCTTTAAACTCCTAATGACACGCTAAAAACGAATTCATGCACAAGTCAATACTTAATGCAGAACTCTTACAGCAAGTATACAAAAAATAATGCAGGTTTTATTTTCAAGTATTTTAACTAGTGTAAGTATGTAAAACATAATGCAGTTTTTTTTTGTATATGTTTCGTAGTGCAAGTAATAAAATGCAAGACACTTCTGATTAAGGCAAGTACGCGCAGACAGAAAATAATTCAGGATTTTGTTTAAAAACAAGACTTGCAATGTGAAGCGGAACTCGAGGATTGGAACAGGAAGAGAGCACTTATTCTGCATCTGAACTATTTATATAATTTATGCTGTTTACGTTACGGTATCCTATTCTTGCGTTTCGGACGTACAAGCCGCTATTAAGCGCGATAAGCATCGCGACGTGAGCGCAGTTTTAACGGCCGGCAAATATCAAAATACAATCCCAGCTTGTTTACGAGTCCCGTAAAGCTGTTGCGAACTCTGATGGAAATTACGTTGCACGTGTTCACTGCATGATTGGTTTCCATCGTTAGAATCGTCAACTTGGTATTCAATTTCATCAAACAATATAATATGTAACATAGAGGAATAACAATCTGAATTTTAATATGTTAAAATTTTAAATATATGACCAATTGCAGTATCGTCGATATTATATATTTCATTTTATATAATTTATCGGTTACTTCTTGCTAAATCATCATTCTATATAGAAAGTGGTTGTTTATATTGTGCATTTTTAAATCTGTAAATTCTTTGACTGTTGCGTTTGTAGTTTAACTATGTGTATTATTTCAAATAATTTGATTAAAAATTGATACTTCTATTAAGCAAAACTGATAGTGTACTAAGCTCATACGTCATTCGGTTACTTCCACTGCAAAGTGACTATGTAGTTCGCCAATAAGTCAGTTATCTATTAAAACTGCACGATAAAGGGACACGTGGCGGTAGCAGGTAGTTATATTTTTTTCCAACCGTCAAACTGGGCATATAAGCGGACGGCGTGATCGCGCGCCCCATCACTCTAATCATGAAGAGTATCGTCGCGGTTGTGCTACTGCTCGCGTGCGGCCTCGCCGCCGGTGAAATAAAGAACAAGGGATGGTGGAAGACCGCGGTGTTCTACCAAGTATACCCGAGGAGCTTCATGGATTCTAATGATGATGGAATGGGTGACTTAAATGGTAGGATACATACTTTGTCTACTGTGTCCAATGAGGGCAAATCAAACACGGTATCTCTAATTCTTTTAAATTCTCAAGATGCATTATACCAAATGATTTACATTATACAAAAATGTGGAGTGACTGTCCTTACATTATAATACAAATACGAGATATAGTATAGTAATTGGCTCTATTCATTCTCGATTATCCGGCTTCAGATTTAGTTGAGCAAAATTTACATTCATTTTTTGTTGAATTTTTCTTTAGGACTCATCAAAATATTGTATTATATAAAGATACCCTAAATGGGACAAGCTCACAAATGGGGACGATTACCCTGTATCTTGTATTTACATCGTATCTCGCTTTTCTACTGATGAGAATGTTTTCGCTAATAAAATGCTCAAAACTATTTCAATTTGCAGTATAGCTAATGGATAAAGTAAATGTATACGAAATAATCTATTCACTTTTTAAACAACGTATCTACCTACACAGTTCAATTATATTTTGTTTAAAATGAAGTACCTATGATTTATATTATATTTTATTCTCATCGATAAATAACTTATTCAATTAAATAGGACATAAAAAGAGATAAAAATTCTGTTTAATCACTTCTTCTGCTCTTTTCTTTACCTATGTACAAATACGTTATTGTATTAACTGATTAAACAATTTACCAAGAGAGACAAAGAAATGCTACAAATAATGCAATAATAATTTTTAGGAACTTTCTTTTAATAAAATATATTAAATGATTAATGAGATATTTCAACTCTGTATCACTTTTTATTCATATTTCTTTAGCAATGTGTTGCATTCTTCTTGTCGTATGCTGTACAAGTCTCACGTACCGTAACGAAAGATGAGACCGGTTTCTAATACGTATTTAATTGCACTCATGGCATGTTATTTCCTTCTTTCAACGTACATACATGATGTAACGCGTTATCTTTAATAGTAATTAAAAATATGCATTGAATTACTCAGCGAGTTTCTCACAATAACAAAAAGACGTTTCTAGAGAATGTTGAGCACTTGAGACAGCTATTATGGATTGACATCCTTGTTTCGCACATTAGTATAGCATGGTATATTAAAATATCTTTAGATTTTCTGTACATTTTTACTCACGTATGCCGATGAATATGATCGCATTCGTCACTTACCTGAAACAGAATTATATAGTAAACTAATGTGTAGTTTCAATTACAATATAAAAATGTCATTCATCATATTTTATATAGATAAATAATTGTAATACAACAAATGCTAATGTTAAAAAATGATATGAGAAAGTTTAAGAATTTGATGTTTATCCACGGAAGAACTAACAAGTAATTTTAGGATTATGTAATCACAATGATATAAGCAGTTTTCAATTCGTTTTGAGCTAAAATAAAAGTTATTTCTAATTGGCAATTTCGATGTTGAGTGGTGGTATTTTGCAATCTGACAGATCACATGTGTTCTTCAGCTGATAAACTTTTTAATTCCCTATTTTTTCTTCACCTGTTTATTCGAACAATCGAATATGGCGACTTTCAATTAGAGGCACTAGAGATAGCGAGCACTCGAGTTACGCAAAACATAATAAAAATACTGAAGGAAAGGATAGAAAGTAAATAACAACTATATTTCTATGTTTCAATTGTTGCGATAAAAAAACAACCTGTTGCTGCTCTTAATCTGATATCGCAAAAATTCCATCCAAGCACAAATG
>NW_017176579.1:86775-97631 GCF_001652005.2 Ceratina calcarata | reverse complement strand
ATATTGTATTATATAAAGATACCCTAAATGGGACAAGCTCACAAATGGGGACGATTACCCTATATCTTGTATTTACATCGTATCTCGCTACTTTTTCTACTGATGAGAATGTTTTCGCTAATAAAATGCTCAAAACTATTTCAATTTGCAGTATAGCTAATGGATAAAGTAAATGTATACGAAATAATCTATTCACTTTTTAAACAACGTATCTACCTACACAGTTCAATTATATTTTGTTTAAAATGAAGTACCTATGATTTATATTATATTTTATTCTCATCGATAAATAACTTATTCAATTAAATAGGACATAAAAAGAGATAAAAATTCTGTTTAATCACTTCTTCTGCTCTTTTCTTTACCTATGTACAAATACGTTATTGTATTAACTGATTAAACAATTTACCAAGAGAGACAAAGAAATGCTACAAATAATGCAATAATAATTTTTAGGAACTTTCTTTTAATAAAATATATTAAATGATTAATGAGATATTTCAACTCTGTATCACTTTTTATTCATATTTCTTTAGCAATGTGTTGCATTCTTCTTGTCGTATGCTGTACAAGTCTCACGTACCGTAACGAAAGATGAGACCGGTTTCTAATACGTATTTAATTGCACTCATGGCATGTTATTTCCTTCTTTCAACGTACATACATGATGTAACGCGTTATCTTTAATAGTAATTAAAAATATGCATTGAATTACTCAGCGAGTTTCTCACAATAACAAAAAGACGTTTCTAGAGAATGTTGAGCACTTGAGACAGCTATTATGGATTGACATCCTTGTTTCGCACATTAGTATAGCATGGTATATTAAAATATCTTTAGATTTTCTGTACATTTTTACTCACGTATGCCGATGAATATGATCGCATTCGTCACTTACCTGAAACAGAATTATATAGTAAACTAATGTGTAGTTTCAATTACAANATTTTTATACAAAATAAAACAGAGTGTACTCAGAAAAAATGAAATTAAGTATCATAGATTGTATATTGCTTTTAACTTTGTCTATGCTCTTTCAAATTGTGTGCAACGTTCTATATTACAAAAACATAAACATGTGTTGTCTACTTATGATCTTCTGTAAAGAGAATGATCAAACGCTTACACATATATAATATTTTATGTCTTTTTCATTTCGCCTCTCCAATGCCAAATGGATTTTACATTCTTCCCATCAAAACTATAAACATTTTGAAATATTCAACGTTGTGAACTGAAAAAAATATATCATGATATTGCATTGGATATGTGAGACCAAATGTTATAAAACATTTATAAAATCAAACGCTATTAACATTATAAAATATACTCAACATTACGAACAGAAAGAAAATATGATTTTGGATTTGATGTTGGAAATAAATATTATAAAACATTCTATATATATAATTGTAAACTAATTCTAAACCAGGTTCTGATAATCTGCATTTTGTGTTCCTTCAGGTTATTCTTGATCTTGTGCCTAACCACACCTCCGACCAGCATAATTGGTTTAAACAGAGCGTGAACTCCATCGGGGATTACAAGGATTATTACATATGGGCCAATTCTATAGGAATCGACGAGGCTGGAAATCCTATACCGCCTAATAATTGGGTCAGCGTGTTCAACGGTTCAGCATGGACTTACAACGAAAACAGGAAGCAATTTTACTTTCGCCAATTCCTTGCTGAACAGCCGGATTTGAATTACAGGAATCCAAAAGTGCGAGCGGAGATGGAGGTACGTTTCGCAATGATAATTGATAGATTATAAACTTTCATAGTCTGTACAGAACTTAGCATGAAAACTGAAATGCAAAATATCGCATCTTTTAATGTTCTAAACATAATACTCTATATCGTTTTTTAAATATTATATGTATATACGTCTGAAACATTGACTCTCAATTCTAAATTTTGTACTCAAACATTATTTATCATGTTTCATCCTATCGTTCACTTTAATGAATTAAAATTGGGATGAATAATGAATTGAATTGGATATTGAATAATTTAAGATAAAATGATCGTTTCGATTTTCAGAGCATAATTCAATATTGGTTGGACTTAGGAATGGATGGATTCCGCATAGACGCTGTGCCTCATTTATACGAAGCTGAGAACTTAAAGTTAGACGAGCCTTACACTGGAAATAATGTTAACAAAACCTTACACGTGAATTTGATTCACAACTACACTAAAGATCAACCCGAGACTTATGACTTAGTACAAAGTTGGCGGAATGTCGTTGACGAATACGCAAATAAAACAGGCAGAGACGAGATAGTAAGTGATTTCTAATTCGTTGTACCGAGAATTTTTCAAACAGTCTTTCCAACAATTGCCTTATGGCTTTTTATCCCTCGTACTAAAATTGGATTTTTCTAATCAATTTTCTATGCCTTGAAATGTCAAATTGATGCTGTTTGTTCCGTGTTATAGGTACTACTAACGGAGGCTTACACATATTGGGACAAGACGATCAAGTTTTATGAGTACGGCTCGCACGTCCCGTTTAATTTTAAATTTATAACAGATTCGAACGCGGAATCAAACGCGACAGTATTTAAATACATTATCGATAGATGGATCAAAGAAATGCCAAAAGATGGCGTTGCAAACTGGGTGGTACGTCAATCTTTAATTAATTTATCAATTAACATTTTTTGTTTTGTCAATTATATATATATATTTATATTAAAAATAATGTACGTATCACGGCAGATGGGAAATCACGATCGAGTTCGCGTTGCCACGCGTTACCCCAACAGGGGGGATCACATGATAATGCTGGAAATGATTCTTCCGGGTATCGCAGTGACGTATTACGGAGAAGAAATCGGTATGCTGGATTACGAGGGACTTAAAATGTTCGATCCGGTTCGTGATGGGTGCCGTACACCGTTCCAATGGGACGACAGTGAAAATGCGGGTACGTTTCACTTTAACCCTTTGAGCATTTCTTTTATGCAGCATTTATTAGACGTACAAATAAGTTCTGAGCTTTATTAGAAGTTTCTAATTTATTTATGAAAAACAAAACAGTACATTTCGTTCTGAGAAATAAACGCACTTACTTTCTACAGCTTTGGCCCATTTATTGATTTCCTTTTCTTTAAAACATGGATGTTGGTTCAAAGTTGTGCTACAATTAATTAATTACAAAGGGTCAGAATTCATTTATACAATTAATGTTCAACAGTTAACATTTTTGCAAACGGATAAAACCCGCAATCTACGAATGATTGGATCGTTCCAATCCCACAACGATTCTCACTAACAAACTTTCCTCTTTCGATACTCGAGATTTACATCGATATTTTAATAATTCCCATAATCACGTCTGACGTCATTGTATGTTCTATATCCGGAAGTTGACGAGTCAACAATGACACGTCATAAGAACAATACTGAATTTTAAGGACATTTACTAAATTCTAATAAATCTAAATTAACGTGAAATTTTTTTTCTTTATAGGCTTCACTAAAAACAAAACATCGTGGCTACCGGTTCATGAGTCATATAAAACCCTGAATTTGAAGAAGGAAAAGAACGATACCAAGTCTCACTACAACATGTACGTCCAATTAATAAAATTACGAAAAACGCCGGTGTTGGCGAACGGTGAATTGAAAACGGCCGCTCTGAACAACGATAATGTGTTGCTCGTGCAACGGAAGACCAACAACGAGACGGTCACGCTTTTGCTGAACTTTAATAATGTTACGAAGGTGAACCTGAAGGAATACATCTCATTGTCCACAACGAAAATAAACGTGACCAGCGCCAACTCCGCACTAGAGCCGGGGTAAGTAAACGGAATTTGAATTTAATCCGTTATCATTACAAAAATAATCTATTTTTTTAAATCGTCCATCCATATACATAATTATTCTTATAACGTGACAACTTCGTATAAAGCGTAAATAATTATTTATGGTAGAAAAAAATGTTCTAAGGAAAAATTGCAAAGTTTCGAGATCATCCGAGATTTCGAGAAAACCCTAAATTTTGTCTTCATACGTAAATTTACAGATAATTGTATGAGATAATTATTACCAGTCTATAAGAACTGAAGAAATTTAATGATCATAAAAATGTATGAGATACAGAAATCACTACTTATTAGTTTCAATAAGGAATTAAAATTCGAAATTAGATTTACAGTCTACGGAGTATTTTACGTGTGAACTCTAAAATCTGTCAAGTTTCATTATTATTATTTGACTATTATCCAATTTGTTTTCATTCATTTTTATAATAATCGTACACAGTTCATTTATTACTGAGGTATCAAATATCCTTAAACATTCTTTATGTATTAAACTGAAAGAAATTATTAGTAACTTTAGTTTCTGTCTGTCCTAATTCAATTCGTATTAAACAATAACAACTCATTTTTCAGTACGTCCGTGAAAGATATAAGCAGCTTCAACATTCCCGAAAATGCAGGTGTGGTTTTACTATCCTACCACAGCGGAGCCAGCGCAGCCGGTTTCTCTATTGTGACTGTGATGTTACTATTATTCGTTTCACTCCTTCGGCTATAGATAAAAGAAAGCTAAGTGCAATAGATTAGTAAAAGTATATATTTCCAACAAATTGACTTGATCAAATGTAAATAGTCCACATCCAAGTGGAATCACATCTTTAATTGGATTGACAACAGAAAATAATCATAGAAGACATTATATGAATATTCAACTGGAAAATTTAAAACATACCAAGCTGATAAAGTGTAATAATTAACTTCGTAATATATTTCAACTTTACTGGTCATTTATCTTATAAATACAACTGAAGGTGTAGAACCTAATTTTCTTGAAATGTTACAACATGTAAATTTCACTTTTATGTACATATTTAAATTATATACGTAAATACGTATAAATATATATTATTTATATTATACATATAAATATATACTTAGTATTTAAATGTCGGAAACAGTGTATTTTCTATGTACATACTTTCTGTGTTTATTGTGTTCAAAGACTGAAAGAATATAAAATATCTAAGTAATCCGCACTGAATCGTTAGAAAACATCAGAGTTATCGGATTTTATATGAAATCACGGTTGTGTTTTTGTGCAGTGATGAAAGAAGTTGATATTGAACGCAATAAGTCGAGATTGACGCATTGTTCGCATTTTTCTAGTGAGATATATAGTACCTTTATCATAACATTTAATCGTAATTTTTCAAATTGCGAATACTACAGATAAACTTCGTATTAAATGTGACACGGTAAGATTACTTATGTACTTGAGATAAATGATTATTATGTAATTGAAGAATAAATAAACTATTCAACAACGATTGCTTCTTGTTCTTTCCATTAACATTAATGAAGAAAATCTGACATAATCTTTTACAAGCAACAAACATAATCTTTTACAAGCTTCTGGTGTGACAAGTATTTATAATCAACATTTCCAGGTACAGATGTTGCAGGAAGGTAAAGTTCGTTGATTTGTTTCTCAATTTCACCAACAATTGTGCAGTGTTTTACAACCACTGGTGTAAGAAATGTTTATAATTAATGATACCAGATACGAACTTTGCAGCATGCTAAAGCAGTTCGTTGGTTTGCTTCTTCAGATAAGATAAGATTAATTTCGTGGACAAGTAAAATTCATCGGTTTTGTTAAAACTGTTGCTCTATCACATGTTTTCAAATGAAACTGAAAAGTACATACATTACAAAATTAATGACTCGAAATCTAAGTAATTTAAAAAAATGCATTTGAGTCAGTGTATTATATTTGCTGTTATGTGGGCTTCAAAAGCGAATATCACATTTTACCATCTGATATAATTTTATAAATAAAATCTTCAATTCGTAAAAAGAAAATTGTCATAACATGTTCGAACGCTGAAATCGATGATCATTGAGAGATCAATGAATCCACTACTCCTGTTTCTTGTTCGATTTTCACGGCAATTTGTCACGGCTATAGATCACCGCCGTATCATCCACGTATCACGGCCAAGGTTCACGCAGAAATTTATATCCCCGGATTTACAGCCGGCTCGATGAGCGAACCAGCAGGAAAACGCAACCAAAGGAATTACGATCGCTACCATTCCGTTCTTGTCGGAATTCGGCCGATCGATCCAGAAACTCTCGTATGGTAGAACCATTATATGAACTAATTGAGATACAAATGTGTTCTTATAAAAGAATTTTCAGATAATGGGACAGGTTATTAAGCTTGTCCTGATTATACAATTTTCATACAAAGTTATAAATGTCCTAAACATAGTGATTTTTTATTTTGCTAATAAATCGTTGAATTACTATTTCTTCCTCATTTTAACGTTGTGTTTTGAGAATTTCTATTGCTATTATATCGCATTTTCAACTATTTTAGAGCTTTCGCATGCGTCATTCGTGAATTTATAACTACTATACCCACGGAACAAAATTTGTTTAATATACGAACTTACATGCACGAACATATTTTATCTTAAATTGATGTGAATTAGTGGATTCGATGGATTTAATGCTTTTAATTATTGGGGAAACGAGAACGGTCGGTTTTAAGGGCATAAGCCAAGCATTCCTGGAATAGCAGGTGGTAAATGCCAGGAATTGACCGCCGTTGTAGGATCGTCATTTAGTGGCGGCGGTTCCGATGTAGCTCGTCAAAGTTTAGGACACGTTACATTATGCGAATAATTACATTCATCCAGACTATTACAATGCCAGTCAATCTCACTGATTAATATTTTTATGTATTTGCTTTTGTTTATGTAACATTTTTGACAAATTGATTCTAATCAAATACAATGAGGATGTATCTAATTCAGTATTACTTCAGTAAATAATTTATGCAATATAAAAACATAACAAGTCTTGATTTCTTGTATTTTTATATTTTAATTAATAGTAAAACAGAAAATCGATTTGATAGCACAAAGACATAAAAAATGTGCCTTCCTACATTAATATTTACAAACAGAACTGCACAGAAGCGTAGAGTAGTCATTCTGAAAATGAATCTCGTGAAAGTTCTTTGCTGTATAAAACGATGTTAAGTATAGGAAAAGAGAAGACAACAAATAAAGAAAGGAATTGCAAATGTCTTTCACATTGCAAACGCAACGCGCGTGGAATCTCTAGTCCAAGTTTAGTCGCCGATCGTCGTTTTGCCGGTCAATCGGATGATACTTCGTGGCCGACTTAAACCAGTCAGCTAAAGTTCTTTTCTAGTCGCGTGCTTGCGCTCGAAGAAACATTTTAACTCGTTCTTCTTCCCGTACCGTACCGTAGCGGATGGTTCGAAATCTTGTTGTCCAAGATCCGCGATGCGACCCAGTCTACTATGAGAATCGCATGAGAGAAATGAAACGAACCAGATGAGAGATTGCATTAGATTGGATATTTTTTTATTAAATTATTCTATGAATTATTGTATCAATTCATGGCACTGATTCATTGTTTTATTTAATTTTATTAATTCACTGTATTAAATCATTCTACTAACTTACTACATTAATTATTATATTTATCTATTTCGTTAATACATGGATGCCGATTCACCTAAATTTGTGACCGTTAACTGGCTTTATTAATTATTCCAGATTAAATTCCATGTTTGAATAAGAACATTGGGATGTTTTACAAAGAAATCGGTTAGAAAACGGATTAAATGTTGCACATTGCTTCCGGGATCACGATAAGAATGTTAAAAAGCGCGGAAGTGTCAAGGGGATAACTCGATCCAATCCCCTGATAAAAGCGCACCAACAGAACTCGTATACCCTTCTCTTCTCCTTACATTACGTTTGCGCGACTGCGACGCAGCTTTATGAGCTCTCCCGCCACCGCTTGCTAGCTTTTCTCTCGAATCGCAAACAGTTCAGAACTAGTATTCTCTCGGTTTCATCGTGGTACACCGTGTATGCTCGGCCCGAAGAAAAGTGTGTACGCGCACAACTCGACGCTACCGTCCGTGAAGAATATTTTTGCCTACAATCTCGCGCACGGAATTACAATGCGGAAGAATCTTTTATCTTCAACAATCCCTCCCCAGGCGTTTATTTTCCAATGAAATCTGAATAGGTTCTGAAAACGTTCAATGATAAAAATGTAGCAATTGTAATCGTACAAGTTTAAAAGGATAAAATTCATACACGTGTATATGTTACTAAAAAATATCCTGCATTTAATCAGTAGTCTATCAATCAACGTTCAGTCAGACAATCTCTACTATTCCAATCAACTCTTTTACTCCGGTGCCAATCAATGGCTTTAACGCGGCCGTCAATCGCCAACCGAGTTTCCGCGTGCGGCTTTTATAAAACTCAAAACAAATCCTGTTGAACCATTAATTTGGAACAGTGCAATAACGAGCAGACTCGATTTGGTAATTTAATCTAAAAATACCGCGGACAATATATTTCTGCATCTATTTACAAGAGGAAATTACGCGAAATGGACATTCCATTCGACAATGTTGAAACGAAATGCTTGATGATCATTTAATAATACGTTATGCTAAAGTAATAAAAATTTCTTGGTAATGAAATGCAAAATGAACAAAATTTTTTGTTTAATGTCTATTTTTATTTTTGTTAAATTAAATTATATTTATTTATTTATTTTTATTTATTTCGTACGACCTAGCAATTTTTTAGAAGCAAAAATGAACTTAGAATTTTCGTAATACAGTAATGTATTCAATTATAAATATGGAATAAAATCGAATATGCCAAGTAATATTTTAATTAAGAAGGATATTCTATATTGAGATTCATCCGCTATGAAAACCAATGTTGACATTTACTGTTAGCATCCTCGCTCTAAAAGCATCGCAAATATTTTTGCACAAGCAGTTGAATTCACACTTTTCAAAACTTCATTATACACTTGATCAAGCAAAATAATATATCGCAAGGCGTACTTAAAATTCACATTATGTACTATACACCATACAATACTGAATAAAGATCGTCAACGAAATTATGTTAAAAAATATTTTGAGAAAAATAAAAAGCGATGATGTTTCATCGTTACTTATCATATCATACTATCGTTATTTTTGTAGAAACATTCTGATCATTTCAATTTATGTTTCTAAAACACGGTGCATTGTAGCCATTAAACAGGCCGAAAATGTAAGGAGACGGAAATCCTATTTCAAGCGCGATCAAAAATTCGATCATCTCAGCGTACTTTCTACCTGACTTCATTTACAGGGCTAATACTAAGGGACGGGGTTAAAATGTATTCGTTATAAAAAATGTTGAGAAAAGCACGAGAAAGGAAAAATTTACGAGTTTCCGTTGAAAGGGTGCGAAACTGTATTGCGACGCAAATACCTCTGTTCTTTTTTTAAAATTAAGAACATCTTCGAGTACACGGGCTACTTCAAGGATGAAGCTTTTGAAAATTATGATACGCGAGAGGAAAGACAAAGAAAGTATACAAATTGTATAATATATAATACTACATAAAAAAACAATTAACTGCAACATAATATATAATATAATGTTATTATAAACGAAAAACTGCAAAATATTCTACATTTTCGCAATTGATAGAAACGGAATAGAATAGCAGTTATACGACGACTCCCAGTAGATATCCAAACCAAGGCTCGTTCACGGAAACAACGTAGCGTTCTCGAAGATTAGACGACTGGCCTTTTCTCGAACTTCCTACTCTATTCCGCGAGTTTCCTTCTTCCGCTGCGACATCCGCCTGCCTTCGTCGCTTGACTTTTTCCCTCGCTTCGAGTCGACAGACACCTTGATCCACGCCATAAAGTCGCGAGAAATGGAACGTCGCTCTATAAAGTGAAAACTCGTCCAATGGAATTCGTTCGGCCCTACCGTGTACTTTTAATTAATCTACTGCTGGAATTCTAGCCACGTAACCCTTTGGCCTAGTCAGGCTATAAATTCACAACTCCTACTCCTTTGTGCCGTCGATTTTCTCTCACAGGTAACTACCAATTTTCCTAATTTCGCTTTGAGAATATTTGATGGTATTAGAAATGAGTTTTACCGTGTCTTTGTTCCTGAGAAGAAATTATGTTTGTGTGTATTTATCACTTCTAAAAGAATAAACGCAATGAGCTTTTTAAGTGTTAATAACAAACACGAACCCAATGGGTACATACAATAGTATAGTAACATAAGGAAATCATTTGTTCTCTTCCCAAGTCAATAAAATTGATTTGACAATAGCACACGTAAAACATAATCATTAGGACGTCTCAATTATTATCAGATTTATTTGATTATTTCAATTGTCAGGAAGTGAAATAATGACATTGTTAACGAAGCAATACAAATAGAAAATAAAACATACTGCTCTCCAGTAAAATAATTGAATTTTCGATGCAATATTAATCCTCTAAGAGCATTATGTCAATCTTGAACAGGTTATTACGTTATCGCAATCAAATAAATGATTAGTCATTTCTGGTAACTATTAGTTCGATACAGACATACACACGTCAACGAACCATCCAAAGGGTTGTGGTTCTAGTTATGCGTTTAGCGGAAACTGGAAGCCATTTCTGACAGGACATTCACAGAACATCCTGCTCTTGCGTTAACGAGATCAAAGTTACATGAGTGCTAATCAAGCTAATTAATTATGCACAATCTGTCTGCAATCATTAAACTACAGATTTGATGGATTTAGATATGCAGAAAATACATATAAAGAATTAATATAATGGGTAAAAATATATGAAATATCAAAAGCCACATGCATATCAGTGTTTAAATGAGGAAAGATTCTTATCTAAATCATATTGTTTCAATTGATTCCCGCAAATGTTTCATTAAAATCCGCAGTCTGTCTACCACTAATAACGATGATGTATAAATGCTCA
>NW_017176579.1:79597-84474 GCF_001652005.2 Ceratina calcarata | reverse complement strand
TTTGTATTAATAAAACAACTCATTACATAATATATAAATAATGCATTATGCAATGAGATACGTAATCGAATGTTAGATTATGTTAACAAAGTAGCACGATTTATTCATTGTCATTAAAGAACGAAATTATGAACACGCTATTTTCAATTTAGAAAATCGATCAAATTGCTTGAAGATAATTACATTTTACGTAACGAGAGAGGATATAATCACTTTACCTATACACCACTTGATACCTTACCGGTTGAAATTCAATATTCCTTTAATGTGTTATCTTCCGTTTTTTTATATCGATCGTTAATATTGAAAGAGAAATGTTAAGATAAATGTTAACAAAAAACGCGTTGAAGGCTTATTTACTTATTTTTGAAGAGTAAAAGAAATGTCAATCTAAATTACAATTTTTTTAATACTATCTAACTTAGCATGAAAATCCGCAATGTGTAAAACTCTGTTAAAAAAAGAAGAGTAAAATTAACTCGTCCTATGGATTAAAATTGGTTTCCAGCGAAACGCATTTTACTTCGTCCGATATGAGGCTGAAGAAAATATGTACGAAAATCCACACATCCGGTTAGCATGTCGAAATTGGATGGAACCGTGGAAACGGTGCTGTAACTAACTTCCTTTTATCAGCGCCCCCAAGAGAATTACGTTCTACTTGCCTTCCCTTCCGTTCCCTCGTCTCCCTAGCGAGGGAAACCTCTTTCCTTCGCACACGAGGAAAGAAGAAAAAGTAGAGAAACGAACGCGACTCGAATCGCGTTTCGGAACGTGAAACAGTCACACTGTCGTCTTATTACTTCTTGCCACATTTATTTTCGACCTACACTGTCATTAGCTTGATTGTAACTTTTAATGTCAGATGCACGACAATTTTTAATTACTTATTGAACAGAGGTAGCAATTTTATAACATATTGATCGAGTAGATATTCAATCCTTAACTCGTGCTGGGAAGACTTAAATGGCCCAACCTAATTCAGATTAAATTTAAACCCGCATATGTACAGTTATACCTAATAAATAAATAAGTAGATACATTTAAAAAAAATAAGAGAACTCCATCCCTTTGATTCTCCAAATAAATATTTTTTGTGAGACGACCACTGTTAAACTACTTTCTATCTTAAAGTGCTGGATCTCAAGAGTATCAAGTTTTCAACTGTTAATATGAAAAGAAGGAAGAGTTACGAATTTTTTTATTGAAAATAATCATATCTTCATTTTTTGTTTGATAAATATAACAAAATTCTATAATATAAGTTGTACAGATTACAACTATATCACTGTTTTATAAGTGCCAGTTAGTTGTTAACGTTCTACCTTTTGATTATGGGCATGGTTAATGTTGCGGTAATTCCACGGCCACGAGGACGGCCTAGAGAGAAATTTTACGGGATATTAATTACGCGACGTCGTAATTAGGTTATTGATTAATTTAACCTGGTACTCTCTCGTGCGAAGAAGCAGAAAGAGAGAGAGAGAGAGAGAGATAGACAGAGAGAAACGAAAAGAGAGGGAAAGTGAATAAGTGAAACTAACCATGGGTAAATTGGGCTTATTAATGATCAGTAGATGCATTTTCAAGCATCATATCTTTCGTTGTAATCAAAATTGTTCTGTGGAAACTTTAAACTTTGTACGAAAATATTTCTACCTGAAGATAATTTAGTAAATAGAATCATATTACATATAATCTTTAATTAAAATTTTATTGCACCCTATTTTAGATTAGTTTAGAGTCATGTTCACATTTGAGTTAGAACTGTCATCTATTCTCGCACGAATGAGAATTATATGAAAAGGAGGCATCGGTTTGATGAGTTATATTTGGTTTCTGTTTACAAACAATACCCATACGAATATCTAAAAATCAATTTTAGAATATTACCCCGATTATCGTCTAATGGGGCGAGAAGGAATAAAATTAATGTTCACAAAATCCTCAATACATTTGTAGTGCCATGAGTTAGCTCATTATTGGCTAACTCAATGGTTTATAAAATGTGTTCTTAAATAAATTTTGAATTCGATACACAATTAGTGCGGGTGAAGTTGCAATGCTTCTTATTTTGCAAGTTCTAAGTACTCGATACCTTTACAATATTGAAAATAAGTACTGAATAACATGATACCAAAAGATTCGAAAGAAAATCTCGAGCAATTCATCACACCCACCGCCGTACATCTCTTGCTACGTGAAAGAGATACGTCTCTTTCTGCTATCCTTTTTCGCGCAGACTGTATGTCGCCATGGAGAGCGACCTGTGAACGTCTGTGTAACATTTTTGATCTGCATAGGTGCGGGGATGTCGTAGGCGACGCTTTCAATTCGACTTATGCACACGAAGAAGGAGTTGAATATTCATAAAGGACGATTGGATCCGCTTAGAGCCTCTGACGTATTGCAATATATTGTAACTAGTTCCTTGAAAAAAGAATTTAGTACTTCTATCAAGCAGGTCGAGGAAAATTCGCAGAAGAAATCTTGGTAAGTTCTCTGCTCCACTAAAACTTGATTTTCAAATCCTTTTCGCCAATGAGAAGCCTCAAAGGGAATTTGAAATTTGCCAAAAAGCAGAAAAAATTCAAGGTTTCAAGATTGATCTCACCTAAAAATGAAATTCACGGACACCGAAAAGTGGAGCTACTTAAGTCAGTTTCGAGTAGATAAAAACGGGATGAAAACCGTGAAAGAAAACACGAGCGGGACGAAGAGAGAGAGAGAGAGCCGTTTGATTTTACTCGGACCGTACGCTCTCAGCGTTGTTTTCGAGGCATGAATTATGTATTGGCATTGAAGTATCGACGCCTTCTGAATAGAGGGCTGTTTGGAACGCATTATGGCGATAGATCAATGATTTAGGACCAAGCATCCCGAGTGCATAATTCCATGGGTTCGGTTTTATTCGAATCGATCAACGGTGACGTACCGCGTGGTTTATAAACATTCTTTCAGATCCGGAATTCAGTTGGCGTACCGCCTATGAAAAGGTGTCATCTCGCGTTTACGATTTGCTCATTTCTCTTCGTATTTACAATATTTCTTCTATAAATGTGCGAAAGTCCTTACAGTTTAAGTTTGACTCACTACAATCAATAAGAATTATCTCGCTTCAAACCAGTGAATGACAAGTTTTAACTCTGAATTTTCGTTTATACAAATTCTATTAACGTGTTCATCACTCTCTCCTGATGAAATTGATGCTAAATTGTACGATTTGATAAATTTAAATACTTATTTACGACATATTTGAGTAAAAGATGAATTAATAGCATATTTCATACATGAATAAATTTAATCGACATTATATCATGTTCAGTGCCATTTTAATGAGAAGAATCACACAATAAATCACAAAACAATTTCTCGTTGAGACAATCAAAAGTAAAAAGGTTTTATACTCGTGCTATACTATAATTCGATAAACAGGATTTTATGTTGTGCTCGACACACAATCTCTCTGTTCTATATTCTGTCTTCTTCTATCTTTGAGGCACTCGATAAAACATAACATTAATATCAGAATGTGTGACTTTTGAATTCCGACGACTGCACATTTATCGAAGAAATGCTATAGTTAGTATATCTGCCGTAATGTAAAAATGAGAAAAGACGAGGAGAGGGAAAGATCGATGTACGGTTCAGTGAGTGCGTATTGTCTCTGACCTCCTAGAGCAGGCAATAGAAAAACCGATAATATCCGATATACACGAGGAGAGATTGCGGGCAACCGAGACGACGTGTTATCGTTTACAATCCCTTCCCGCAATCTGATTCCAGGACACTTGATTATGAACACTGAACATCTGTCATCTAGTAGAATATTGAGTACTTCAACAATTTTTCCAGACGCGAACAAAATATCTGTAATATTCTCCATTTTGTTTCATGTTTCTCATTATATTAATAATAGAAAGCCAAAACAATGGAGTGGGATTTAACAGAGTAGGACTTTCATAAATGAACATTATGTACATATCATGTATGATGAGCTGTCCAATTTACTTCAAATTTTGCATGTTTCACCAAAATTTCAAACATGTTTCATTATTTTAACTTATAATCAGGACAACCTTCAATACATTATATTCTAGAAGAGTAAATATGTATGTATATAAGCAATCAATATATTTGCATAGAGTATTGTGGTAGGAAATATACTGTTCATATAATAGGATGTTTAGATAATGGGTATTCATATAATCGAGGTTCTACTGCAGTTTTTAGCTGCAGTAATTATTACAGAGATTAATATACTGTATATAAAATGCTAAAAAGAGAGAGAGAAAGAGAGAAGTGTAAATTTAATATGAAAAGGTATTGCGAAAATAAATAGCAATAATGTTGACCAATCAGTAGGTTATTAGAATCGTCGTTGAAATGGACAATCAACGATATTGCGTTCAGGAAATGGAACTGTGGCGCGGGTCGCATTGAAACTGAACGAGGCTCGTTTCTAGCCCGCGAACCCAACGGATGGAATTTCCAATTCGGCCTCGGTGCCTAGCGACTACACGACGTTAATTGATTAGTACCCTTGAAGCGTCAAACCACGAACCTTGGAAAATTGAAAGGCGAAAACCTGAACTATATCTTTACGCAATGACACTTCTGACGATTCATGGATAAAAAAAAGTATTAATAGCGTACATACGGAATCAAAAAGCAGTTGAATAGATTGCGTGAATTATTATAGAACCGAGCCTTGACGTCAATCAAAAGTTGAGAGCCTGTACATGGTGAATCACGATTATTCTTTAATTATTGTGTAAGAAACTCAAGTGTCAATTAACATTTATTATGTAAATGTTTTTTCGCTACCTTAATTCTGTAATAGTCGGTCGTTTGTGTTCGATGCGCTTTTCTTATAC
>NW_017176579.1:48220-78528 GCF_001652005.2 Ceratina calcarata | reverse complement strand
AATTAAATATTCTATTCATATATTTATTTTGAATTATTATTTCAAACTATCATTTTGTGTTCCTACATACTTCTCAGATAAATCAGTAGAAAATAGAGCTAAATACCTCATTTCTCGTTAATACTTACATCAATAAATTTAGTTAAAAAATAAATTATGTGTAAAGAAGTGTCGTGAAGCTATTTCAAATCTGATATATGAATTACTTTACATTTCAAAATGTATATAGCAGCAGTGCAGTGGATAGTTTTAAACGGTGAATATCCTATAAGCAGGTTTCACATCGATATTCTCCATTTCAAAACAACAAGACGCAATTATAGCATATCAGTCTCACAATTTTCAAATAACGTTTCAAGAGTTAACAACCTTAAACGATTAATCTTTCAATATAAATCATCAAAGGTCGTTAAACCATGACAGGAACTAAAATGAAAGTTATTCCCATTATGTACTGACAATCTCGATTATTGGTGTTGGGGTAACTTCACTCGAATACAACTCCCTAAATTGAATCCAATGATAACGTCCGAGGTCAAGACAATGCTTCACGAATAGACCTCAATTTCGTCCAACCAGTTCACACTTGCTGTTTAGAAAATTGATTGGCCTTGGGACATCAATCATGCCGAAACCAAATACATTTTTATCCACTATAATCTGATTCAGATTGATTATTGAATAATTTAACATTAAACTAACATTAAACCATATCTTTTCTTTTCTATACATTATATACGTATAAATCCTATAAGATGTTTCCTATAACTAAATACAAATTTGTAACTAAGAATGATGTCCACTAATAAATTGAAATTTAACACAGATTAGAAACAGATTAGGAACGTTCGAGTACCAAATAATTTATTGTCTAATCAGTCAACTTGTTTCGATATTCAAGCTGTGCTTATTCTACGAATTCAGGTGTCCACGAGGACATTCGAAATGGGAAACGATCAAACAACTCCCGAGGCAGATAGATCGTCTACTCTCCTCCGAGATCTCTTAAAAGCCGCAATTCGTCACTAGAAGTGCGGAGGAAACTGTTACAGAAGCAACTGCTACACTCCGAGCTATTTCCTTTTTATGGAGGAGCAAGAAAAAAAAGAAAAAGGACAACGCGCGTAAGTTTTCGGCAGCCAGTCAGCATTCCCGTGGGGTTGTCGAAAAAAAGAGGGAATAAACGAGCGAGCAGGGATAAGAAGCTGATGACGACGCGAACGCACGTATTCGTGGCTTAGGAAATGTCAGGTCAATTCTTGCAGACAGTCAGAGACACGTGTGTCAAATTATGTATGACGTAGTCAAAGGTAGCAGAAATTCGATGCTGTAATTACGATCTATACTGTTCAAAGAGAAATGTTACATTCTCCAAGAATGAATTACATTTAAAAAAAATTATTTTAACGCTTCTATGATTCCAACATATGAATTTGTTATAATACTTATGATAAAGCCATGAAACCCAGTAAACTTATATAATTCAATCCTCGAATAAATATAAATAATTCATTTTATGTTTTCAAAATAGGAAAATGTTACACCAAAGTCGTAAACTTTAGTAAAGATGTAGGTTACAAGGCTTACATAAGTGTAACATGAGATTAATCTTGATTATACCAAATTGTAGCAAATCTACATATGCAAATTAAATCAAAATCTACTTCAGCATCTAATAAACACATATTTAAAGCAAGTTTAAATCAAATTCTCGAATAGTAAAGAAAACCGTACTTCAAGTAACATAATAATTATTTAAAACAATTAATATAGACAAATACCTTCGGATTTCACTCTTGAACATATCTAACGAAAACGTGACGAGATACTTGAACAAAATGATGGCGGCACAATCTACAAGTCTGATGAAGTCCAGTTAACTTCGCACTGAATAACCTGATTCCACACTCCCAAGTTCATAGTGCTAGATCACACTTCTCTCGCCATTCAGTTATTCCAATTAAATGCTGCTTCCTGCGCGACGAATCTCGCGTTTTGTGTATAACAACTCATAAAGACGCATCTTTAGTTTCTCAACTAGCTCTGCAGTACAATTCTGATCAGAATCATATAGCTTCTCGCAATTTCCTCGAATATAACTCATACAATATTTTTGAAGATACATATGTCTATATATTTTAATTATAAAATATTTGAATATATTTTAACCACTTTCACGTACTCAAATATTGTAAGAGAAATAACACTGAACTAATAAAGAATTTTTTTAAAGAAGAGAAGAAGAAAATTTAAGCTACAAATATAAGTTAGAAAGAAGCTAAAATGTACAATTCTTACATTGTTAGGTCATAAATCAATGCTTAACGTTTCTTTTCAAAGATACGTATAGTTTAACGCCGATGAAGGTATTATGTGGGAATGATCACAGACGGCGGGGCGACGTACTAATTGTAAGATCCGAAAGCGGCCGACGAATATATTCGAGACGAGTACTCTGTCGATTGGAGATCGTGCCACCTTTGAAATTTCATCGGGTTCCGGCCGCATGGACCTAGTCAAGCGTGGAAGTATAATTTAGTAATTAAGGACACTGGTGGGAAACTTCAGAACTCTGATCGCCCTAATTTTGAACCGGCGGTATACGTTTCTCAATGATTTTCACTGGGAACGTCGAAAGTTTTTTTTATAGGCACTTAGAAGATTCAAGATCTCCAATTTCATAGAAAATGATCGCATAATTGAATTTATTGATTTAGAACAGATATCGACATTCTTAATTTTTATCAAGATTGCAATAATGTTTTATCTTGTACAATTGAAATGAAGAAAAATTATATCGAAGAAAATTCTTATTAGACGCGAATATTTTCAGTGCTCTTCACGTGAATAACATCAATTAAAAATTATAATACAATATATAAACTTATGTTAAAGAAGGGGATTATGGTAAAAATTCTTCTAGATATATCCATTTACAATATGAATTAGTAGATGACATTAGTTTATATTAATGCGCACATTTGGAAGTTGTTGGAGATATAATAGAATTCCGGCCTCCACACGAACAGCCTCAAGTGTTTAGTCACAGTTGTTGATACTTCGGGACAGATCAAAGAGAAAATATCTACAATTCTACATTTCTAGTAAAGTCCATAATGTATTTTGGATTCTTTTTGATTATATCCATTTCGAAGCTACTCAAGTGAAGAGCGCTGTATGTCGATTGATCGTAAACGAAATATACTTATATTAACCACAAAACGTTTCTCATCGACGGCCGCACTTTCGAATTACGCCATCGATGGTCCGCCCGTGCGCGTACATCAAAACCGAGAGAAAAAGCATAGACCTTTCAGCTTTTATATCACAAATGAAGCGGGTCCGTAATACACGGCGTCATAATCACACGCGCTTATGTAACCTTTAATAAAGAACCTCTGTGAAATTCACCTGAAGTATATTTTCCCTGTTTTTCATTCTGTTTGTTCTTTTACGCTGACGTTACCCTTTGTATGCATTAATTAGAAGCATATTAAATGCACATTAAAGTCTGGGTCGATGCAACAAATAGAGAATGTTGAATATAATGTTCGATGTAGCATATTACCGATGAGAAATGTCGTGTTTATTATGACATTATCTAGTTCTATTATCTATGTTATGTACTAATGTAAATTATACAGAGTGTCAGGGTGTGGTCGGACGAGTGGTGCAATTGAGCGGGAGGGTGGGTGCTAGTTCGAGTGTGGCACCACAGGTAACAATAAGTATAAAAGAACGAATAACATTTTTTTGTTTGACGCTACGTTTGCAAAAAAATCGAGTTTGAAAATTCTATTTAGCACGCGTGCAGTGAATTGTCTCTCCAATTCATCATTCGCTACAAGACCATGATTTCATCTCATTTTCAGATTACAATTCATAACTCGTTAATTAGGTGACCAATGATACATCAACGAGGACGTTACTTTAAACAGTTTATTTAATAATGTTATATAATTGACATTATACAATTGATTGAAAATTGATAAATCTGTTATCAATACATACGTTGCTAAACCTAGAGGCAATACAGTGCGGACATACTGGATAGAATTTTCAAACTCGGTTTTCACGAAAACAAAACGTCAAACAACAATATGCTATATCTTTGTTTCGACGTATTTTTACATTTAGTATCACGTCCTGCTCGGTTATACCACTCATTCGACCATATAGTTAATTGTGTAATAAATTCAATGCATTTACAAACTTCTACTATTGTCGTTTTCATTTATGTACCGCACATTTCTATAAAGAATGTATTCTGGCCTCATTGAAAATGCGATTAACGGAATTCATAGACGTATTTAATAAGCCGGCATAGAGAGATGGAGACAGGTCCCTAAAGAAACGCATATTTGAACCGTTCCATAAGTTAGGACATTAATAAGATCGAAGTAGACAATATGAAACGAATATATATTTCATATATGCTGCATCTTTTTTCTTTATTTTATCATATATTGTACTGTTTCAAAAGAAAGGATCATAATTGACGTAGTATTCCATAATAGACACTTTTACCTTACATACTAAAAGATATAAACGAGAATATAATATACGTTTATGTATGTAATTATGATACGTAACTTCACATGATAGACAATGCTGATACGATATAAGTGGATACACAGCTTGAGATTGTACTATCTGAAGTTCCCGGGTGCAATTGCAACGGAGCGTATCACTGTAATCAAGGAAGAAATGACATAGCCGGCGGCTAGAACAACGAGATTCCTCGAGGGAAAGCTACGAATACGCGGGGGTCACCGCGAGCAGGTATTGTAAAGAAACGAATGGAGCGTGGTATGTCGATAATTTGGCTAATTACGGTTACTCCCGTTTGTTCAGGAATAATAAGCAACGAACCGAACTTTACTTCAAATACATGTTTCTGTCAGTTTCTTAATTTGGAAATCTTTGCCAGAGAAATGGAACGTTTATTTTTTGATCATTGATACTTTTCTCATAAACAAACTTTCAGAATATCAATTTCATTTCATATTCAACTATTTACTTTNGTTTGAAGATGACATATTAAATACAACAAGCTAATAATTCGCTATAAACAAAAATTTAAGCCAAAACAAAACTTATTTAGGTCTGAAACTGTTGGAATCAACCACGCTTAATTTTTAAACGCGTTAAGAGAGAGAACACAAGCATGGGGTGCAGAGAAGCCGAAACTAACAATGAAAATGATCGTTTCTCCAGCGTGCATGTTCTTACGTTAAAAATATTTCCCTCGTAATTTTTCGCGCGATACACTTTACGCGATGCAAATCTCTCGTTGCCTCCTTGTTTCCTTCGCTTTCTTTTTTAGTGTTTTCTCGTTCTCCGCTTGCTTGAGATTATCGTTCTTTTAACGAACAGAACACGTGCGTGTCCGTTGTTGGCCGAGAAAGCAGCATAGTTATTCGCGACCGTTGCTACCGCATCGTAAATAGATTTTCTTCGAACGCAGGGTACAATGTAAAATAATTCTAAAGCGTAGCCAATTATATCATACTCTTGCACCGTATCACCGTAGAATATCATTATTAACGAACAGCCGTTGCACCTTTTATATGTATACATATAAGTCATACACATGTATAATAAATTATATAATAAATCATATAATGAATTATACGTATAAAATCATATACGACAAACCTTACAGAAAATCAGAACGACTGCTCTAGTTCACCTTAAGTTCTAAATGAAATCTCGTTGACAAGAATGCGACGGTTTTTCGCTACAATAAAGAGCATTCAACTAAAAGCGAGATTCGCTTAAGCTGCATTGACACAGTGACATGGCTGTGAACTTATTTTCATATTTATGTCAAAAGGGAATTTATTCACGTGTTTAGTTGTCTGTTTATCAATCTATACATCTTTTAACATTACAAAATAATAATAATTATTATTATTTACTATTGCAGCAAATATGAAAGCGGGGCAGGTAACTAGCATCAATTATCATTAGGTGCTATGCACATTGAACTACGCGATGAAGAATGGAGAATAAATGCGAGACTAAAAACAGTAGAAAATAAAATTGTGCTAACATGAAGGGATCGCGGTCGGGAAAAGATTGTTTAATTCATGAAGAAGATTCATGAATGAATAATTGTAAATACGGAGATTAAAAGCCGGGGATTAAAATAGCAGATTTTCCTGAACAGTTCGATATGAAATATTCTGTATCAAATATTAAAACAACGTACAAGTATCTATTTCAAGTAAAATGTATTTATTATAATATGTTACTATAATATAGAATAGTCTTAATAGAAAGAATATGTCTTTTATTCAACACGAACCATAGCATATGGATGTAGTGAATGATTTCAAGGTGTTACGTGCATCCAATGATAACGAATGGACCATGTTCGCTACCCGGTTCAACGAGAAATATCACGGGAGGTCGCGGTCTACAGGATTCGAAAATGTTTTCCTTTGTTTAGTCACTCGTGCGTTTCTCCATTAAGGAAATAGTCTAACTACAATGGCATTCAAAAGTTCGCTGCGTATGGATACACAGACGCCAGCTGTGTTCTTTACTGATTGTGAGAGCAGAAACGAAGTTTTAGATACGAGTGTACAGTTCGAATCTACCGCCTGCATTTCTCTAATTGATAATTCTATCAATTTGCACTTTCACCAAAGCCGAAGGAAAAAGACGTAGATAACTTAACTACGTTGCATCGATCTGCTTTATCCAGAAATACTAAGTGTATAATCGTCCAATCACAGCGCGTGGAAAATTGTAATGATAACAAATTAAACATTAATAATTTAGTGGACGTGAATTCATTTTAAGTTGAGCATGATTGCTCCTCGCGAACGTCCTTGATTTCGTTTACCCTGGTTCTCCTTTTTTCCCTCTGCAGTGTCAAGACTTTTGATTTACACGCTCGCGTACAAGCATATTCTGCATAATTAGGGTGAAAGATGCAACACGGTTGTTCACGTTGATACGTATTTATGTACGTACCTATCTGTTTGCACGCAAAAATACACGAGGTCGTTGAAATCACTGGCGTTACTTCACAACTGTGTGATGTCGGAAGAGGTATAATTACACATGCATCAAGAAACGAAACACGCGCGCGGTCGTTGCATGTAGTTCGCCGCTATTAAACTTTTGATTACATTTTTGCGAATGAGAGCCACCGAGAAACGATGCGACGGAGAGACATTCGCGATATCGCGGCTCGGTGGTAATAAAGAAAAACAACCGATGTCGCTCACTACATTCAACTGAATTATCAAATAAAAACGTGCACGGTGATAATAATACTGAATGCTCGCGGAAAAATAAACTGCACTTGTTTTTTAAAAAAACTTTGAATTGTGCCGATTCACAATTCAATCGAATTTGTATCATCTTTACTTATACAAGTGATACAAGAAACTTCCATTGCTTTCTATAAAACAAACTGCATTTAATTTGTACAACAAATTCGAATTATAATAACTCAACATATTTAATTTAAGATAGCAAGAATCAAATATGATATGAAACTTGTGTTGTTCGCAATATTTGTCAAGCTACACAACCCACCATATTATTAACGTAACCACCGCTGATTTATTACTACTAACCTGTGGACGTTATCTATCATCGTTTAATATTATATTAGAACTGCACCTACTTATCTTCTACTCTTAGTTTCTCCTTTTCTGTTCCTACCTATCTCTCTTCTTATATTCTCTCTATTCACTTTGTTATCTTTGTTACCCTTCTTTCTTTCAGTACACTGTGCAATAAAATGAACTGCACTTGCTTTGTACAGAGAGTTCGAATTGTACCAATTCTCAAGTAACTACATGATTTTATAAGAAACTTGGAAAAGACATAAAAGTGTTCAAATAAATTCACCCTTCCATTTATCTTCCAACATGATTCTGAAAAATTGGACGAAGTTTTTCTTAATACCCAACCCTCTGTCCGAGAAATATAACGGCGACAATACTTTGCACGCGTGCTTACGACGTCGAGAGCTCGCAGATAAGCGCACCCTCCCTTCAGGTGACCCGTACCACCATCACTACCACCCTGAAAAATTCCTTATCTGACGTACTCACCGATCACGTAGCTATACCCGTCCAACGTGAGCACACACTTGCGTGTGTTGGATGAACTCGGAATTCCTGGCACCAGCCGGCGAGAAATTCGCTTACCGGGACTGCAAGGAGTACCGCCGGTAGCGCTGGCACCACCGCCGACGGTACTCGCGGCGCCCGGGTCCGAGTGGCACTTGTGCACCGGGTCTTTGCTTTGTCTAGACATTATCGTACTCTCCCTCGCGGCCACTTGTTCCTCGGTTCTCCTCCAGCGGAAGCCGGAAGAAAACCTACTTCCGCGCCATGCCCACGTACTTAGCCACGCGACAATTCTCTTTTCCCTCCTATTATCGCGGCCAACTTTTCATCATCGTCCCGACACCCCAGCCACGTATGTTCGACACTCATTGTTGCCGTTTACACGCACTCACCTACGATATTCCAACTTCACAGAGTTTCGAGTAAAGATGCAATGCGCGACTGTTATCACGCTTGCTACTACAATTTCGAAATACGAAATGCACTCACTACCATCTGTTTCCCGTAGTTAACTGGTTCCATCGGTCGAAATTAGTTTGATAAAATGAAACAATAAATCACAGTTTTAATCGCGATTAAACCATGAAATTACGTTTTAATTAGGCTGTTTCTCATTTTTCCTTAAAGTTCGTGCGTCGAAGGATTAGTCGACCGTGAACGACGCGATATCCCGCGGATTTCGATCGTAACACGATCGCGATTGTTAAGTTGACTAGCGTTTCGATACAGGAAGGTGGGTAGGGCTCCTCTTAACGGAGCAATTGTTTGATAATGGATTTCCTCTCGTTTTCGAGCGTACCCGGCGTATGTCAAGTAATTTGTTCAACGTCCCTGAAGAGACTCGAGCGCAACCCTTCGGGCTTGTTGCGTGTCTCGCCTCGATTTTAGACCGGATTACCACGTTTCGCGCGTCATTTCCTTTGATTTCGGTACTTTCTTCCTGTCCTCAAAGAATTGAAATTCTCTTAATTCGCATAAATAATCTATCCTTCTTCAAAACAATTCTACGATTGTAATTTTCGTTTTTTATTACAAACTTTCCCGTGATCCCAGCGAGCCTATTTTCAGCAAAGAGATTCACTCGTTAAACTGATATCGTCGTGTTGGCTAAACTGTCCCGGAGGTTTGATCAACTTTAATGACAATCAGTACATCCGGTGCTTCTCGGTGAACTTGTTTATCTTGCGGAATTGCTTTCGTTCTCGCTGATTTCCAGGGTTGGGATTGCCAGCATCGTGATCGCTCGTTCTCTCTCCTTCATACGCGAAACTTTCTCGAGACGCGAGCGCCACGTCCGGTGCAAGCCCGTTTGTCTCGAGGATTCTTTAAATTACACCAGATCGCCCGTAGAGCAAATCGTCGCCACACCGATTGGTAAATCCAATCAACGATGCGAGGTCTGCTTACTTCCTCCAGCATAGAGTTTCAGCCCCGTAGAAAATCGACAATCCTCGATTTCATAACTGAACCGCGTGCTTACATTTTTTCCTTCGAATACGATATTTCACAAAGTTTCGATTAGCTCGCAGTTGCGTCGAGTCGTTGATCTAAAATTTATCGACCTGTGGATTCTCGGCACCGACGTGGTGCTACGTTCTCGTTACGAGGGCCATCGACGTCGCCTTTCAACGGCTTTCGAGCAAATCCGGTGGTTCCCGCGCGATGAGAACGCATTGAACGTTATTCGGTCGACCGAACAAATAGAACAACTTCGTTATTTCCCTGTTTTATCCGAGCCCGTGCATGCGGCTCGATAAGGTTTCCGGCGTGCCGCGGCGAGGCGGCGGCGGGACAAAAATTTATGCCAGGAACACTGACCTCGGCTGCTGCTTAACCGCGCGACCCGAAATAGGGATCCTCCGTCGCGGCCAATTCTCGTTCGCCCGAAATCTTTCACGTCACGTACGCGTCCGAAATTTCTGGCAAATACGTGTAGCCTCTAAGAATACGTTATGCGTCACGCGACCTCCGGCCCCTACTCATCCCCTAATTGCCAGAAGGGTTACGTGCGATAGCCAGCCATCCTGAAGATGATTATCATCCACGTTTCGATATTACCGTTTTAAATGGCCGATTCTAATCACGGACATATTAGGATCGTTAACCGTAGAAACGAAAGGCGTTGATGTCTTAGCGGTTTCTCTTGATGGATGTTCCTTGCGGAAACCGTTCGCGCTGATTGATCACTTCCAAACGGTCGCACGTGCTTGTTGCAACGCTTCTACCCAGAAAAGGTTCCCAACTCCTTTCTTTTTTATCATCGCACTCACCTTTCCTTCTTCGAAATTCTTGTTGGTTGTTTTCGAAAAACACGAATCCCCAGTACGGATGGTCTTCACGCGAACCTCTCAAACTCGATCGTGGGAGTTACAACGAGCGAATAGTTCCACCGAATTAATTCGACTGGAAGGGAACCCGATAGTTCAATTACCTCTTCTCGTTCTTTACGGGAGCGTTTACAACGTCCGCGCCCGTTTACGTGCATGCACGGACACGGAAGGATCGCGTCGAGCAAGGGTTGCCTGTATCCCGCGATCGATTCGCGTTACCATAACATTAAATTCAGTTTGCCCGCTTGTGCACCGGCGCGCCGGCAGCCTCGCGAAGCCGGCACGCGCACGGCCTGCTCTTCTCCATCGGCTGTTCGATCGATGGACGATCATCGGGATCCATGCGTTGTTACATTCGCACAGGTGTCATTTAACACTTGTAAGGAAAGCTTGGTTACGCAAGTTTCGCCGGTTGCTAGCTCGATAATATTTATTTATACTTTATCCCAGATTATCAACTTGTTCTTTATCCGCTGTATTCACGCTTCGATCGACCGTTTCCTCCCCGGAGTTGCACTTTATTTATTAATAACCGATCCAGTATTACACCTTCCACTGTTTCAGTTCGAAAATTCACCGACCGTGGCGAGACAAGAGGCTTAATGTCACCGATTTATTCCTGCTCTCGATAATATGCCGCCAATCCGTCTGATAACGTCCCTTGCTCACGGAAAATCTAACCGAGCTGCTTGTCACTGTTCCTTCCTCAACTGCTGTTTAGATATTCATAAAACGATCGGCGTATGGAAAATTCAACGGCCGTATCTTGTTCGCAAGTTTTCTTTCAAATCTAACCTTTATATCGCGCCGATAAATAATTTACCGAAAAGTTTTGATCTGATAATCCTTCGAGCAACGAATACTCGCAAAGCGCAAGCACTCGATCCGTCTTCGTTTATCGCGCGCCGAAGCAACGGTTCGACGATCTCCGTTCAAACTTCCCTGCGGAGCCTCTGCACATTGCGATCGAAAACACGCGAAACTGCGAACCGGCGAAAGAGGCGCGAGTGGAATAACCGCGTGCTTGGTCCGACATCACGCGGCGGTCTCGTGCGAACGGCCTCAGAGGGGAGAAACCTGTGATCACGCGAACCGAGCCAACGAATGCGGTACGGAAGCGGGACGGAGACGAGAAACGTGTCCGAGATCGACGACACGCGAAAACCACGCGGAAACCGAATCGCACATGCGATCCAAGCCGCGGTACCGCTACAACTGAACCATTCGAAACCTCCACCTCCCGCCGAGCCCCCTCCTCGTTCTACGCGTCGCGACTCGACCCCTCCGAACTCTCCGCCCTCTCGCTCCCTCTCTTACGATCGCCTATCTTTCTCTCTCTTTCAATATCCTCTCCTTCACCCTGTCTCACACCTTTTTCCCCGCTATTCTCTCTCACCTTCCCTTCTATCCTGTCGTGTCGCGTCGATTACTCTTTCTCTGTCTCTCTCCTTTTACTGCCTCTTTTTCGTGACGATATCCTCGTCGTTGATTTTGTGTCATTGGGTTTCGTCGCTTCCACCTCGTAAGTGGTATTCGCCTCCGGGTAAGCATCAGAGCGTACTTTCAGAAACGTGGAAGGGACCATCTGCCCTACGGCTACAGAACGACTTTCGTCGTGGGATGTTTGGCCGAGGGGGTGATTGTTTTGCGGGCGTAGATCAAGCGAGAACATAAGTGAATTTGCAGATATAGAGGATTATGCGTCTAACAGTAGGTAGATGCTCCATAACTGGATTTACACATTTGTATTATAATCTAAACTAAATTATAGACAAAAACAGTATGAATAAGCTTCAGCAATAGTCAATAGTTTTCTTATCACACGCCATGCTTATCCGAAAACGTTCTATCGCGGGGGGAACATCATAAGCTAGACGACAGTCTATTCTGACAATTAAGACTTCATATTTCCTCTTTTTCATCGACTACGATCAAATTAAACATAAAAATAAAAACAAGTATTCCGTAAAACGGAGTTTAATCATATTTAATATTGTTTTGATTATATTAATGGTGACAATCCAATTAATAAATAAATGTAATAAATATGGAAGAATTATAGGTTTTATCCTCCGATGTGTATGTAATACGAAATCGTGCTAATGCGAATCATAGGTAAGACTTGAGGTTCGCATGAAATGAGCACTTCCAAGAATTAATGAACATGACTTGCAGCCATATGTATATACATACATATATCCGGATACCACTGTATTTCGCACGTGACTCTCGTAACAAACTAAATAAGTACGTACGTATAATATAACTCGATTATGCACACTTTCATCAAACAATTGTCCAATTCACTTAGAACATTGTTAAAACAAATGTTGGGCGACATAAAACCGTACAGTAAATATTTCTACATTCACATCCATTGCGTTGCTCGATCTTTACTTATTACAATCTCACTGCAGGTGACAGCGGCCGGCATATAATTTCATACGACCTAGTAATTTTCTTTAATTGAATTTATCGCTACGGAACGCGTCTGGAAATTTTTACCGGGAATCGTTGCAACGAATGAGAACGCGAAGTTAATCGCGCGTAGGCAGGTGAATTAAATTAAAACGAATTAATCCGTAAAGCAACGCGAACAAGAAACGATTGGTCATGTGAATAATTAGAAAAGTTCTCCTTTGGCCATTCCAATTATTTGTTCCAGTTTACAAGATACAACTGATTTCTTTTTTTTTTACGTGCTCTTTTTTTAATCATTACCGTAGCTTTCCTTGCGTCGAGGTATGCGCTTTGACTGATGTGATTCCTCTTTGCCGTTCGACGCCTTTGCCTTTGACGTTCACCGAGCCTCGAAACAGGCTCGCGTCCTCACTTTTTCTATCATGAATTATTTCCCTTCCCCGCCGGGGATTCACTTTGTTTTCAAAGCCGTCAAGGCGCAAAAAATATTTACCAGTTTACCAGTCCCTCCCCTTATTTCCTTTCTCAATCTTTCTTTATTTTTTAATAATGTTGTACTTCATTTGCTGCGTTAATTGAATGGCTTGCCGTGCAATCTCTCGTCAAAACAGTGGCCGACGAACTTTCACAAATGTAAAGTCAACTTCGATCGAGGTGTTCGCACCAGTTCGTAAAACGCTCGAACGAGGTTCACCTGTTTCTGTACAGTTTCGTCACCTCGACATGGCTTCGCACTTGATTACCATAATTGCTTGTGGCCACCATGTGATATATTTCTGCAAACCAATTTCCTAGATTCGCGTGTTTAGTGGTATATCACGATTGCGTGTCATTATTGCATGCGTGCCATATACATATGCATGTCGCTTATGACGTATTACAAAATATATACATATATATAGGAATTATTACATGAAAGTCATTTCTATTCTTCCATTTGATGTACAATGTTAGTGATTTGTTGTGTATGATGCATCATATGATTTATATTATTTAATATATGATTTATATACAATGACGTAACGTTTGCCAACTTGTAATGATACGAGGGAATAGTACCAGTGACTACAGTCCTTTATATGTACAGGGTTGTATGTTTGGCAGTACATTCAGAGGAAACGGGTCAACCGACTAACGAACCGTACCTATCCGCATATATTTCGCAGGAGTGGACGGAGTTATCAGAAATTGAATGCTTGTACGTGACGCTCTCTCTGGGGAATTATGACTTTTTAACACTCCATCATCAGCGACAAAACGTCAGCGGCACACGTTAACGTGGGTGAACATAGTTCTCCTCAAATGAAAATATGCTCGCACATTTTTAAACAGAAATAAAAGAAGTAATCTAGACTATGGATTTTTATGCAGACTAACGTAAAGATAGTGAGTTAAAAACATGCATAATAAATGAAGATTTGGTTTATAATTTATTCACTGTAATATGTACTCTCTTTTAATAGTCAGTCATCATCTCCCTTTTAAGAGTGTCACGATACACGAATGCATTAAATCCGTAGTCTATTTCTCTAAATCCAATTAAAACAGTATTGTTAGATATTGTAAGAGTTTGCTCTTATTTTTGTCAACATGGTGGATTCTTCCACATTGTAAATTGTCAATACGCGATGTACTGTCATCACAATCTTTTTAAATAGTTTCTTTCTCGTAATAGTAATATAATATTAAGATTAGTACGTAAGTTTATTTTGCATTCTTCGGCATTCAATTATGTAATGTTGATATAACGATTATAAGTTGGTGCAGCCCTTGTCAGATACTAATCTGCCACCAATGAAAGTCGTACGTTTTTTCACAGAAATTTTTTTAAAATACACGTCACTGGTTGATTAAATAGGAAGCATTGTTCACAGTGATAAGTTTATCAGGAATAAAAAAGGGAAGCGGCGGCCGATAAAAGAGCTCGGAGTTAAACGGCGCGGTAACTTTTATATGTATAGATAATATCCTTAATTCAATAGCTGTGTCGCGCGATACAAATTGCGACGTTAATACAGTTAAACGCACGCGACAGAAGAACTTAATCCTTTCGCCTTTTATCAGACGACGACACGCTCCCGGTCCATCGCCACTTACTATCCAGTGTTCCTTTAGAAACGTATTTCACGCTCGACGTGTCGCGATCCTCGGCGTATCTATAAATAAATTCACGCTCCGAGGGATTTAATTCAGGTCGCGCGTAAACCTACTTCGGTCGCGTAATTACCGATACGACCAGGGTTTCAAAGTCTTTACGTGTTCTCGATCCGCCTAAAATCCATGCCCGATCCTCGCATCATGGCTAGTCGTCCCTCGTAAATCCCTTTTATATTACAGTTACAAGCTGTGCCATGGAACGTTTCAAATTCAAATGCGGCACCAGGCTATATCCGTTGTACAACGCAAGTACGAGTCTCCTGTCCAACGAACCGTTCCTACAACCTTTGAACACAAGTCACCCGCAACGTTTGTTAACGCTTTCCCTAATTACGCTTATGCTTTCCGTAATTCTGTAATAAAATAGATGAACGTCAAACTACATTTTAACGAATCAAAAACGAAGGAATGAAGTTAATTTTTAATTGTAAATACTTCTTTCTGGTATTTTTATTGTACGTATATATTTGCTAATATCAAACTGGTATTGATTTTTGAGAAAATTTGAGAGACCAATTTTATTTCTGATAACAACTTTTATTAATATATACATTATTCTTATATACTAGGCGAATTTATCACATTATTTGGAAGCTGAATTAGTAACATATGAAAGTAGGACATTTACATTTCAATTTAAATATTTTGTACAAATTCAGTGTTACATTTTGTAAGAATTTCACAAGGCAAAGTTGAAGATTGCTGACTTGTCACCTTGAATCACAAACCCCTTTGCTTCGTTACGGGTCACCAACGACTTTATCGCAGATATTCCTCGTCCACAACCCGTCCCCTTACGTATATTCGTATGTTCTATCTCTGTGATCATCTTTGCACAGATCTCGGGAAGCACGCACCTCAGAAAGTGGGATCCTGGCGAAGCTTACCGGGGAAGGTAGTAAATTAGTCAGCGAGGGTTCCTCGGAGAAGATGGAGTGTGCCTCTAATAGCTCTCTTCGAGTAAATGGTCGGATTTCGGCTATGGATATATAGGGTGTCTCACCTGTTCTTCAGATTTGGTTTACGTAACTTATAGAAAAATATTTAAAGTTGTGGCAGCTATTCTTTGCCACGTTACCTTATTTATTTCTGTTTTCTCTTCTTTACTTCTTCTCAACGTTTTATTTTATCATTTCATTATTCTACTATTTTTCACTCGAAAACTTTTTCACTTTTAATGGCTAGAAGTTGGAAGTTTTCGACCGTCAGGTTTTTCTTGATGTCTTATCTATTTTTCCAAATTTTTCCGTACGCTTTCGTTTCATTTTCTATCCTTTCAAGATAACATAAAATTATAGAAAAATATACCAGTGAGTAGAAAGTGGGACATACACCGTATATTTGAATTTGTACATTGCATCAGTTTAATGAATGATGTTAAATGACAACCATCCTATGAGTAGGTTTCAAATCGACATTTTTTATTGCAAAAAAAAAAAATATAATATACATATATATATCCTACAATTTTCAAATAAAGATCCGGACGTTAAAAACTTAATAAGATTTGAATGCTTGGGAAAAAATGAGTGGAATTTTGTTCATCGTAACAGAGAAGGTGGCATGCAGAAAATTCTTTATTCACATAGATACGACGATGATTCTACATTCACCTCGTGCGTCTTCGCGACATTCCTTTCGCCTACATTTATTATACGAATATCCTCTAGGAGAAGAAAGTCGCTCACGCAAGTCTTTAATTCGTAACTACTTCTTATATCTCGTGTTTATGAATAAAATTTCCTTGGTTAATCGTTGAACGTCAAGGACAAAGAGGAATTAACGCGGTAAAAGCGATCCTACGATCAAATGCAGCTTAATGAGCATAATTTACAATCTTGTGCACGCACGCTGTTGCGTTTTCCTCTATTTTGAAGAATAAAAATTTATGAGGAATATTTTCCGCTTTCCTCGAGAAATAATTAAAATCTGTTCTCCCTCTATTAGTTCTCATATTACGTATTTAATCCAAATCCAGATATACATTCAGACGTGTGTAATTCCAAAGTAGATTCTCATATAACGCATTTGAATCTACTTGCTACTCCTTTTTCCTTTAATTCCGCAAGTGAATGGAACGAAGGAATTTTAAATTATTTCTTATAGGAACGCCGCGCATGCCGTATTTCGTTTCAGTTCCCTCGAAAATAAAGCTGACCCGAGGATACGTTTTTTAAAGCTGCATTCGCTTATCACACGACTATATGAAATGAAAAGCTATTGTGCCTCGTAACGAGTCTATTGTGTTAAGGTTTTACTTAATTAAGCGGCGGGCTCGTTCTCTCTGCTGCACCGGTTTAAAAAAAAACCTGATTTCTTTCTCACTGCATCGGGCGAGCGATTAATATCGTCTCCGCAACCAATGAATTTCTTACCGGTAACTTTTTTCTACTCCCAGGCAACTAATACCCCTCCGTCAAAGTGATTTCTTTCTTTGCTATTTTTGTCAAAGCGGCTTCTTTTTATCTCTTTAAAAGTACGATTCTTACGCGGTTATTCGGTTGGAGGGATTTGTTGAAGAAAATGGCTCGAAAAACAATCCGAACGATTTATCGCGATGTCGATAACGAATTTCACAGTGACGAATAAGAATCTACTGAGCTCGAAAATTCCCATTATCGGAAAACACCGCATAGATTTGTAACAATGAGCTCCCTGAAACTACCGAGATGCTTAAACTGTGAGAGAATTCCTCTTGATAAAATGTCAGTTCCACAATTTCGATTGTATGTTGTACTTCTTGTATCAAATCGCGTAATTTAGTTATTTTTTACTCTTCTTTCTTATATAATATATACATAGATACAATTTTACACATAGATAAATTGTATAATTGTATACATAGATAAATTCAAATGTGCTTTTCTCAGCCTCTATAATGAAATCAATGACTAGTAAATAATTTAAAATAACATTTATTACTGATTCACCCTTATATTGCAATTTCTGGAGAATATGAAACTAAAAAATATTGTTTAAATTCTTAAAAATACTCCATATCTTTTTTAGCAAAATCTCTCATTGATATCTACTATTTTTAGATTGTATCTTTATATCATTCATAAAATCGTATGAAATTATGAAATGAAGTATGTAAATTACAACAAAGTAAGAGTTACCATCAAATCGTTTTCCATTGCAATTTACGATCATGTAGGATAAGGATAATACAATAAATAATAAGGTTATAAACATTAAATATGTATGCATTAATAATTCGCGTTATAACATAAATTGTATCCAAATCACATTACCGTTAAGTACGCGGAAGAATTATGTTTTGTCATATTGTTAAAGTCGTAATTATTATTTGAAGGGCTAGAATAATTTTGCCCCTTAAATTAGTACAAAAGTATCAGTCTCAACTCTAAATTGCACTCAAATGTAAAAAATAAATTTAATAAATATTAATGTTTAAAAATTGTCGTTAAGTTTGAAGTTAATGCATTCTTTTATTTACTTCTCACTACCACATTCGATCTCTTAAATCTTCTAATGCATTTTCTCATTTGCATTATTAAACGGGTCGACTTATTATTGCGCACGATACATTTCACCAATGTTGCATTATTTATAGAAATGAAAGATTTACGTTAATATTAATTGAACGGAATGATGGATTCATTGAAATTCATGCGATACATAATTTCGAAAACGATAATACGGCAATCGTTATTGTTACCTTAGTGGTCCGATTAATTGTTTGTTGCACTAATTCTGAATGTTCGATAATAATATGATACACATTCCGCAACCAATGAATTTCTTACCGGTAACTTTTTTCTACTCCCAGGCAACTAATACCCCTCCGTCAAAGTGATTTCTTTCTTTGCTATTTTTGTCAAAGCGGCTTCTTTTTATCTCTTTAAAAGTACGATTCTTACGCGGTTATTCGGTTGGAGGGATTTGTTGAAGAAAATGGCTCGAAAAACAATCCGAACGATTTATCGCGATGTCGATAACGAATTTCACAGTGACGAATAAGAATCTACTGAGCTCGAAAATTCCCATTATCGGAAAACACCGCATAGATTTGTAACAATGAGCTCCCTGAAACTACCGAGATGCTTAAACTGTGAGAGAATTCCTCTTGATAAAATGTCAGTTCCACAATTTCGATTGTATGTTATACTTCTTGTATCAAATCGCGTAATTTAGTTATTTTTACTCTTCTTTCTTATATAATATATACATAGATACAATTTTACACATAGATAAATTGTATAATTGTATACATAGATAAATTCAAATGTGCTTTTCTCAGCCTCTATAATGAAATCAATGACTAGTAAATAATTTAAAATAACATTTATTACTGATTCACCCTTATATTACAATTTCTGGAGAATATGAAACTAAAAAATATTGTTTAAATTCTTAAAAATACTCCATATCTTTTTTAGCAAAATCTCTCATTGATATCTACTATTTTTAGATTGTATCTTTATATCATTCATAAAATCGTATGAAATTATGAAATGAAGTATGTAAATTACAACAAAGTAAGAGTTACCATCAAATCGTTTTCCATTGCAATTTACGATCATGTAGGATAAGGATAATACAATAAATAATAAGGTTATAAACATTAAATATGTATGCATTAATAATTCGCGTTATAACATAAATTGTATCCAAATCACATTACCGTTAAGTACGCGGAAGAATTATGTTTTGTCATATTGTTAAAGTCGTAATTATTATTTGAAGGGCTAGAATAATTTTGCCCCTTAAATTAGTACAAAAGTATCAGTCTCAACTCTAAATTGCACTCAAATGTAAAAAATAAATTTAATAAATATTAATGTTTAAAAATTGTCGTTAAGTTTGAAGTTAATGCATTCTTTTATTTACTTCTCACTACCACATTCGATCTCTTAAATCTTCTAATGCATTTTCTCATTTGCATTATTAAACGGGTCGACTTATTATTGCGCACGATACATTTCACCAATGTTGCATTATTTATAGAAATGAAAGATTTACGTTAATATTAATTGAACGGAATGATGGATTCATTGAAATTCATGCGATACATAATTTCGAAAACGATAATACGGCAATCGTTATTGTTACCTTAGTGGTCCGATTAATTGTTTGTTGCACTAATTCTGAATGTTCGATAATAATATGATACACATATCGAATTGCTTTTATACAATTTAATGTATTATAATTGAAAATAATATAATAATGTTAGTAGTAAAAACTTTTATTCATGACACTATCCATGGAAACAGAAATGGTAAATTACAGTGTATCGAATCACACTCTTAGAAGCAGCTGCGATGATGTCTGCCTTGGAACCGATGAGCTATAAGAAGGGTTCCTTAATATAAACAACGGATAGCATCTGTTTTCCGAATGGACGCATTTAGGCTTGGGACCACTTCTACTAAGCACTGAATAATTTAATTAACAATTAAGCGTAGTTAACAATAAAAGATAATGAAGACATTTCTAAAGTTGTGTACTTTCAAATGTTGTGAACTAATCTGGAAATTATTAATAACTGATTTCTACTTTAAGAACGACATACAGTCAAAATTTTTGTTTTGGCTACGCTTAATCGTTGATTAACTTAATCGGAGCTTAGTAAAAGTAGCCCTCCGTTTACCAAACAGTTCAGGCTTGACCCTGAACAATTTACAGATATTTGTTCACGTCTTTTGAAAATGCTGAGCATTAACAAAGCGTAGCGAGGTGTGAGAGATAGAATCATAATATTTTCTACGGGTTTCATACAACGTGACACAGCAAATTTCGCTTCTCGTTTTACTCCATTTCGAACTGTAACAACTGCAATGCTGTTTGTCAGTCGTAAAAATGTGAATTCATGTGAAAGTTTCATCTTTTTACAGTAGCATTTTTATACTAAAACTGTGATAATATAAAAGTATATATTTATCACACAGAATAATATAATAAATTTCACCTTCTGGTCATAAGAGTTACGATCTCCCATGTTGTAGAATTTGCTACGTTTTGTACAGTTGTATAATAAATAATATCGAATAGCCTTTTTATTAAACCAATGATAATCGATAATGCGCCATAAAGTAATAGTTCGTGGCAAGGTACGACCAGGCACGTATAAACAGTAGTTTGCGCTTCTTCAACCTTCAAATTTCTACACCTAATTGTAATCCCGATAGCCTGAATATGTCACGATGATAAATGATCCATACATTTCAACATACACTTAAACAAGACGTGCACACCAATTGCTAATCGATCAATTTAACTGTTCCGAATATTATATATGTATAATACTATGTATGAATTCTTAAAAATAGAAATGAGATAAATACAAGATATATATATATGCTAAATTAATGAAGAGGAATAAGTAATGCAAGTGAAATATACTTTTAATATTTTATTTTCTATTATTTCATATAAATTATAAAATTTCCTTCGAGGAATTTATATGATTTATGGATATTCTAATGGTTTTTTTATATATTCATTTCACTCAGACTTCGATACTGGAATAGAATCGTAGCAACTTTAATTGAAACAAATGGTAACTAAATCGTAAACGGAAGAAACACGACAAATGAACGAGTCGTTAAGATGTTATTGCTCTACCGGGACAAGGAACGAACCCTCGTTTCCTTAATTATCCATTGGTCGAATCGAGGGTTCCTGCGAACATCCGAGCAGTTATTCTGAAATCATGAATGATTCTTTCGCCAACCATGTTCCCATTCACACTATTCTACCGACAAAACTGATTCAATCCATATTATACATTACGTATATTGTATATATTATCGCATTCTAACATAATTTTTAATTTCATTGAAAAGAAATGTTAAAATAGCTATTGACCAATTAATTTATTAATTATATTTCATGACAAGATCTTTTAAATTAGATAATTAGTTCTAAAGAAGTAATGGACGATCAGGTTACTGCGTGGCTGAATTCTGAATAGTTTCACGGTAAAAGAGTATCTCTCTCGGTGCTCTTTTAACGAAACGGGTAACGCGTTTGGGGAATATCGAGAACGGATTAGGTATGTTCTGTGCTCGATTTTAATAGGTGTGAAAAAGCTGAGGTGAAGAGAATAATTTAAAAGCGAGGATATATTCGCCCGTGAATTTCATCTGATGAATAGATCGTAAAGTAAACGTGATGTCGAGCTTGCCGGAGGCAATCCCTAGGGTCGATATAACTTTTTCAAACTGCCAGGAGTGTAATGAATACTGAAACACAGTTTATTCAGTTCAGCTTCTCTCCATGGGAACCCTCGGATACGATTTTTTCACAGTATCGTTCGATTTTCTTAAATTTTTTCAAAGATTGTATTACTCATAATATTGAGGGATGGAAAGAGCAGGGAGGTTCAGCCTCGTATTTTATGATTCTTTGTTTGTCATAACCGTTTAAAGACCCGGTGTCAAATTCGTTGTCAAAGCATTTTAGAGCCATTCTAAACGCGCTTCCATAAAACTGAGCGTGACGGTATCATCAGTTTTGTCGTACGTTAAACGGCACATTGTAATCGCGTGGATATCGCTTCATAAAAATGTGCCGGAACGCAGAAAACTCTCTGATGGTCATAATATCAGTGACGGCGCGATCCCCACGTGCGTATAACGGCAACGACACAACAAGCCGATGTTTTTCTGCTGCCAGTAAAAGATACGATCCCGGAATAACGCATCGTTCCACCATTTATCACGGGGTCGCGCTTAATGGAAAGTATCGCGGCCACTGTGTACCTATCAATTAATACCTGTGTACTAAACAGTGTATACCATAGTTATAGAGACCATATTCTCTTCGAGAAAATAAAAGAGGAGTCACAGCTTTATAACAAGTAAAATAACATTGCAATTATTTATTATATTGAAGTTGAATTAGTATTGTTATAAATTTATAGACTACAGTAATTTGAAGTGAAGTAGTACCTGTTATAGGAATTTTAAGTATTTCACGTACTGTAACAATTTTAAATTCGCCGCATATCTTAAACGACTAGGGTCTTAAAACCAATTTTGTTTTGATTCTCTGATAAGTAAACGTAGAATCGATTAGCATAAATCATATTTTTAGCCAATCTAATGGGTAACATTGAGATTCTGCCTTATCGCGTTGCACCGCTATCGGAGTCTATTCCCTTAATGACAATTTAAAATTAACTCTGTGCAATAATTTTAATAAGAGTTTTAAATTGAATCTATAAATATAATAATTGTAAATTAATTCCGTGAAATAATCTGACGCTTTGAAGTATTAATGCAATTTTGTCATAATTATTTACTGATTTAAAATGCTTATTTAAAAATATTATACATCATCAAGTAAAATTTTGCTTCGACTTTCCTCTAGCTGTTAAACTTTTTACTTTTTGTCGTCCGATAATCACGTTATACCTTACAAAAATAGCTTTCCCCGTTTCTAAAACGATGAAGGGAGATAATTAATCATATGTTCACGAATCGTCGATAGCATCTTGAATTCTCAAGAAACCAAGTTGAGCATCGACTTTAGTGATAAATTATAGATGATCTGAAAAGGTTATCGGCGATTCTTCCGTTCTATTATCTTGATTAATGATCATTATACTTTATTTTACAGTTTGTTTGTCGGATAGCTCGAGTTGCGATCGTTTCCGTAAATTGAGCTGCGAGCGAGCTTGTTACTGTCTGTGTCAGTTTCAAATCGTGTGTGTCTATTAAGGACGGTGAAATTGGTCCGAGAGTGGAATGCTTAGTGGTACTTGATGCGTACTCCAGGGTAAATATCTTGTGCATATCAAGCTCGTTCAACGGACCTCGATTAAAACTAATTTAATACGATCAGTCATTAAATTTGGTTTACAGTTCTCTGTTTGATTAAAAGAGGGAAATGAATGTTTGAACTGATATGTGATAGAAACTGGAGCAAATAACTATCTCAATGTTCCCGTTTTTGTTTATACTTCCCAGATTTATCAGTTTTTATTCGAATAAATCAGAAGGAGTATTAAATAAATTACTATTCCTCAGAAGAGAAAATTGTAGGACATGAGTTTTAACTTTTCTATTAGGTTCTCTAAAGCGTTTGATGTTGTGTCGTACGAGTTAGAATTATATAAATAGAAGGAATAGATATCATTTTTATTCAAAAATGTTTTTCTATTTTACATCGTTTTCGAGAAAGAAGTTTAGAGGTTTAACTTTGATAGATGATTGGTTCCTCTAAACTCAAATTACCGGAAGTAAAGGAAGATGCGAATCTAAAAATTTTAGCTATTCTTGAAGGCTAACGAATTTCATTAAAATCTCTTTTTATGTTCCCATTATTTCTTATACAGAAATTCATTTTGATGTACGAGTGCTTCGTAATACGAAAACTTTCCCGGAACCAATTATGATCACAATCCAAGGTTTCATTGTAATTATCTTGTACCTCTATTACAAACTTTTACTTTGCTGGTTTCTCGATAAACGTTTCTCACATAGATAGTGAAAATCGTTGGCGTTTATATTTGCAGCATACGGGCAACGTCGAGAGCGAACCCTACGGATGCGGATGGACAATGCCGAGTAATATCGAATAATGGCGGTTGGAAAAAATGTAAAACGCGAATAGCACCTGGAGAATTTAATATAAAGACCACGAACGAAGAATCCACAGTAATGCGAATGAATATTCCATTGCTTTTATTCTGAACAATTTTGTTAGAAAGTAAGCTGTCTATGGATAAAACGAAATGAATGCAATTTTTTCAATCGTATCTGAATAATTATTCAGTCTTCCTTTTTCTTTTAATTTGTGAGAACAATATTCATCTGAATAGTTTCAGATTATTAGCAATTTAACTCATTTGCATTATAGACTCTTGGTTGTAAAAATAAAAAGAAAGTAAATATTAAATATTAGAGTCTCATCGATTTTACACATTTCCAATAATACTGCTTGAAAATTAGTATCGTAATTGACACGATGTTTCACATTAGTTTTTACTTTAAAGCTGGAAGCATAAGCGTCCACCGTTCGCTTTGTACCGCCTATGCGTGAAACCCTCCTCGAAGAAACAGTAACTAAAACAGCTTTTGAAGAATATTAATGTCTGTCTCGTCTCGTCGGGTAAGTTGTGTATTCTGTACGTTTCCGAGGGTGCAAGGTAAATGGCGGGGCAACATCTTCGGGACGTCGAATCTCTTTTGAGTAATGAGAAGTAGTCCGCCTTGGCGATTGTAAGAATTTTTCTGCTAAGCTATTCGAAGACTTTTCCTCATTCGTTTCCTGAAAACTGCTTCGTAATCTAGAAGGAAACGAATCTCCAAGTTCTGCTAGGAGATATCGTAATCTTCAGATGCGCATAGAAGTTATTACTCGTACGACAGTTATTAATAGAAATAAATTAAATAGAAATAAACTAAAACCCGGCTACGAATAACCAAAGACAGTCGACAGTCTTTTGCATTTCTCAAGCCTCACACATTTCGCTTATTAACGTCTATATCTTTCATTTCTTTTCTCAACATTTAATTCGACTTAATTTTAAAACATAGACAGAGACGAATCGGTTGTCATTTATTAGGGGTGCAATTGATCATACCATTTTCAAATCATAAAGAAACAAACAAATATACATACATACATACATGAAAGTATTCGCATCTTTATACGTTCAGTTCTTGCATCAACTATTAAATAAAACGGTGTATCAATTATTGTATCAACTATTACATGAAACGTTATAGATATGACATCTAATGATTTCTGATTATTTTTAAATGAAACAAATGGAGTTTACCGTTTCGCATTTAGAAGCATTGTTACAAAATGCGAAGAGTTTAAAGAACTTTCTTTATTCCTGGACAATGTTCATGCCAAGATCGAGAATGTCACAAGCTTGTGAAATATTCATTTCTGTTGGCTTGATCCGAACAGTCTCACGTATCTATTACTGATTTCTGGCCTAATTTCAAATTACTTGCGCAACACTAATCAGAGAACCACGTATAATTCTTTCCACCGTTATTTCTATTTAATTGGACCTGTTGTGTCGTAATATCGAAGTCAGTAAAAGAATTTTTACTGAATAAAATATCGCCTTACTTGGTTGTACGTTTGCTATATAAACCTTGCGATGTCAACAAGGAAGCAATAAAAATATTTCACGATCTTTATTACTCTTACAGTAATAATTTAATATCATTCACAACGACCAGGATCCATCGTTACTAAATCGTAGACTTTAAAAACTACCGACGCTAAACATGCAATACTTTCTCTTCACATATTTCGACGATTCATATCCATATACATAGCCCAAATATAAGTATGCTTCACAATATTTAATCCATTTATGTTGCAGGGTGAATTACTTTAATTTAGTTATAATTTAATAGAAATAAGTGAAATTTTTAGGGTATGGAGGAATGAATGATTAAGTTTATAGAAGTGTAAACCAAGTCCTAATTTTAAGTCTACAAGGCTAGAATAATACATATATTCTACTGCTATATTTAATTCATTTGCATCACATAATGATTGATGCATTAATTAATTTAATAATAGGTACAATGTTTTCATGTCTCATCGATTTTACACATTTCCAATAATACTGCTTGAAAATTAGTATCGTAATTGACACGATGTTTCACATTAGTTTTTACTTTAAAGCTGGAAGCATAAGCGTCCACCGTTCGCTTTGTACCGCCTATGCGTGAAACCCTCCTCGAAGAAACAGTAACTAAAACAGCTTTTGAAGAATATTAATGTCTGTCTCGTCTCGTCGGGTAAGTTGTGTATTCTGTACGTTTCCGAGGGTGCAAGGTAAATGGCGGGGCAACATCTTCGGGACGTCGAATCTCTTTTGAGTAATGAGAAGTAGTCCGCCTTGGCGATTGTAAGAATTTTTCTGCTAAGCTATTCGAAGACTTTTCCTCATTCGTTTCCTGAAAACTGCTTCGTAATCTAGAAGGAAACGAATCTCCAAGTTCTGCTAGGAGATATCGTAATCTTCAGATGCGCATAGAAGTTATTACTCGTACGACAGTTATTAATAGAAATAAATTAAATAGAAATAAACTAAAACCCGGCTACGAATAACCAAAGACAGTCGACAGTCTTTTGCATTTCTCAAGCCTCACACATTTCGCTTATTAACGTCTATATCTTTCATTTCTTTTCTCAACATTTAATTCGACTTAATTTTAAAACATAGACAGAGACGAATCGGTTGTCATTTATTAGGGGTGCAATTGATCATACCATTTTCAAATCATAAAGAAACAAACAAATATACATACATACATACATGAAAGTATTCGCATCTTTATACGTTCAGTTCTTGCATCAACTATTAAATAAAACGGTGTATCAATTATTGTATCAACTATTACATGAAACGTTATAGATATGACATCTAATGATTTCTGATTATTTTTAAATGAAACAAATGGAGTTTACCGTTTCGCATTTAGAAGCATTGTTACAAAATGCGAAGAGTTTAAAGAACTTTCTTTATTCCTGGACAATGTTCATGCCAAGATCGAGAATGTCACAAGCTTGTGAAATATTCATTTCTGTTGGCTTGATCCGAACAGTCTCACGTATCTATTACTGATTTCTGGCCTAATTTCAAATTACTTGCGCAACACTAATCAGAGAACCACGTATAATTCTTTCCACCGTTATTTCTATTTAATTGGACCTGTTGTGTCGTAATATCGAAGTCAGTAAAAGAATTTTTACTGAATAAAATATCGCCTTACTTGGTTGTACGTTTGCTATATAAACCTTGCGATGTCAACAAGGAAGCAATAAAAATATTTCACGATCTTTATTACTCTTACAGTAATAATTTAATATCATTCACAACGACCAGGATCCATCGTTACTAAATCGTAGACTTTAAAAACTACCGACGCTAAACATGCAATACTTTCTCTTCACATATTTCGACGATTCATATCCATATACATAGCCCAAATATAAGTATGCTTCACAATATTTAATCCATTTATGTTGCAGGGTGAATTACTTTAATTTAGTTATAATTTAATAGAAATAAGTGAAATTTTTAGGGTATGGAGGAATGAATGATTAAGTTTATAGAAGTGTAAACCAAGTCCTAATTTTAAGTCTACAAGGCTAGAATAATACATATATTCTACTGCTATATTTAATTCATTTGCATCACATAATGATTGATGCATTAATTAATTTAATAATAGGTACAATGTTTTCATACAATGATTTATACAATAAGTTTTTCATTTTTGTTTCCGTTTATTGTTGATATTCAATATAAAACACCGCACGCTAATACGATTTTGGAGGCTGTTTCGAATATGTTCAAGCCTCCGAGCGGATAACCCTGAGTACTTAACATGCGAGCAACGAACCGGCATAAACATGTACGTACGCGTATTTTACCTCGAGCTCAGTTGCACTCGTAACCTCCTCTGATTTGCATTTTGACTCGATGTGAAATCCTGACAGCGGCTTAACTCAGCCGCTTTACCACGCAGCTTCCTACTCAAAGGAAAATTAATTGGAACAGAAGGAATATCAATTATTTAGAACTATTTCCACATTTCATCCACTAACTGATTGTACTTTCGTCCATTATATATTTAAGTTTTATCAAAGTAAATTTGTCTTTTATCGTCGTTAATTTGTATAAAAAATTAATACTACCACGTATACATATATTATCACGTTACGTGTTATCTCGGATATGTTTCTAGCTAAATTATGTGTGGCCAGCAATGTGTGATGCAAATGAATTAATAAAACATTTTGCACAACAGCCAATGATCGTATTAGTTTCATGCACAAAATATTTATACGTCAGATCGATAGAATTTAAGTACATATTATCACGTCACTGGAAATCACGTGCTATCACGTACAATATGTTTCTACCCGAGAAACAGCTATAGAAATATGAAGAGAAATAACTGGTCCGGGGAAATTGCCTCTTTTGACATGACGAACGCAAAACAAATCTAAGCCATGCACGAGCAATGCAATTAAACACAAGTGATCGATATTTGCGATCCGCAAACAATGCGAAAAAATTATGAACGGTCATGCTTTTTCCTCCATGATAGAACTGTTCTTTTTTTTTTTTTTTATTGAAATTCGTCCCGATGAACGATATCAATTTGTTACCGTCTATATGCATATGTATATACATACATACATCCAACGACCCTCCAGGCTTGCACGGTTGCCTCATAAATATGACCGAGCATTGTCCTGGCGCGCGGTTTTTATCGTGAAATAGGATTCTGTGCACTTTATTAACCTCGTCGATATGCTGTAAACACATACACACACACAAAACGGTTCTACGTAAATGATACGATTACGACGTCGTTATTAATACAACGGGCAGTGCCACGCGTGCATGTTACAGGAACATATTTTGCTGAAGAAGATAAAGAACAAATCAGGAAAAAGAAGTAGGTTGCGTTTATTTGTTTCAAGTTTTACATTTATTATAGAATTTAATTTTGATATCTTTCGCAGGAATGTTTTTTTATTTAATCGCGTTGCGTTTTAAAACTTCATTAAATTTTTTGTGGAGCTTCGCGATTAATTTATTATTATGATTCATGAAATAGAGGACTAGCGTGTCTACGTGAAAGCTTATTCATTCGTGTACACCATGTACATTAATTCTCCAGGCACATTGATAATATCAATATTTAATGTAATATGCGCGAGATGTCAATTAATTTATCTTTCATTAAATGACACCGACCAATACTTGATCAATGCACAGCGTCGATAAGATTGATGTAGACTGTCGAAACAAACGAGCACTATAATTGATTTATCGAGACGCCGATGGTTGTCTGCTTGCACTGATCTTTGTGTGCGAAAATATCGCGCGCACGGATAGATCGCGTCGAAATTGAAAGCTCATTGTTCGAAACTCTCTATAATTCGTCGTGCATCATCTGTCGATGACTAGTTGAAAGACTCGATTAAGGTAAAAGTAGTTATTATTATGAATGAACTGCGGATTTCTATGCAAAATACATTTGTGATATGAATATATGAAATTAAGTCTAGATTTTCAGGTTTGCTGGGCATAAATGGTAACTTCTATTATACTTTTAACATTCCATAGATTTCTGCAGTCTAGATGTTCTGCACATTTAGTCTTCCTATAAATGGATCAAATTCGAAGTTTAATCATGATAAGAATTGTCATAATGATTGATACAATATTTCATATAATAATTGTTATGATGTTTAATACAATATGTGAATCAATGTTTCATATAATAGATCTAAATTCCTCTTTGAAACAGTAGTATACGTAATAAGATAAAAAAAA
>NW_017176579.1:35780-46565 GCF_001652005.2 Ceratina calcarata | reverse complement strand
CAATGATTGATACACGGTGGTACGAAAACTATTTATTTTGTACTTCGTTCATCGAATATTTGCCCGTTTAGGAAACCTTTCAAGCAGGTTTCGAGTCGTTTTTACTTTGGGCTATTCAGCTTGAGGTAAAGTTTGGCTGTGAATAAAACTGCATAGTCAGATGTTTCGTGGTTTATCCTGTGGGCACAAGTGGCACGAGAAAGCTTGCAGCGCATTAAAGAGAAACGAGTCGGTTAACGTTCTTAAAGTTCTTATCTAGCGATGAAAACGAAGTTGCAAGAAGTTAATTAACTTATCCAGTTTGATACTCTTTATTTTATAGAACAATAAAAGTAACCATTGGAGCGGTCAATTATTTAAGATTTTTATTAAAACATTTCTTAGATACAATTTTATTTATATCAGATTGATTACTAATTTCTAATTATTGGTCTANTAATTATATTCGCATTAGGTTGATCATTAAAGTTACCCTCTAGCTTTCAGTAGGAAAAGACAATTACAATAAGCAGAAGTCTTACTATCTTTTGCTCGTGCTACATAAGAAAACAGTTGGACTGAAAATGTAATGGGAATTACAGAGACCTGACAAGTTCGCGAATGCTTCCAGGTACGAATTGCACGATACAAAGTTCGTGACTTTGCTTCGACACTAATTTCGAACGTTTTTCGTTGCGTGCGCATAGACAAAGCGTCAAAGGGAACTTGTTCCGACTCGCGTAGCCGAGTTTATAGCTACAGTTTTAAACAGGAGTTCAATAGCACCAAGCAATCGGAACGAGAAATTGCTCGACAAGGAACAACAGAGATTACAAGTGATAGTGTACGTGGATTTTCACAAGCTTAACTCTCGTTTTCCAATATACCTATACAGTAAGGGAACGACGTTGCTAACACCGAACTAATTGAAGTAATAGTATTATGTGTATGGACGCTGTAATGTAATAAACAGTCTGCGGATTTTTATTCAGAATAAAATATTTGTCGTATCTACTTCAAAAATGAAATCGAGTTTGAGGTTTCTATTGCTATTTATGTGTGTCAATTTCTATCATATTTTCAACAAAAGGTAATAAATCAAAGTGGATTCTAAACTTTTTCCTAGATAAATCATGTAATTTAGCTAATTGTAAGTATTTTTCAATGCCACCTTTCCTGTTCTTCAGATTTACGATGCTTGATTTTTCTGTTTGATTCCGTTGCACGTTCCCCACGTTTAAGTTTTATAAACGTATCATTTATTTTTAATTGTTGGAACTACGCGTTGTACATAATAAAGGAATCAATAGAACGTTTAGACAATGCATGTATGTTGATATAATGGAGGGTCTACTGTACCATAAAATAAGATAATATATTATTATTAAAAAATAAATGAAGAATATTTAAATACTGTATATAATTTTGTTGAACTTAATCGCGTCTTGGCGGTTTTCTCTGACAGATTTCCACGTTGTAAACTACCTCAGGTCTTGGATTATCGTATGCTAGATATGCCGCTATAGCGGGTTTAAAGCACGTTCCGCGGGACGTTTGTTGCAATGCGGCAAATAAATCTAGCCGCGGCGGAATAGAATTATCGCTGAGGGATGTACCCAAGTATTCAAGGTGGCTTTCTAGGACAAACGCGTTCAGAAGCGTTAACGGTGTTAACATGGAAACTAGGCAAAGAGAAATGGAATCGATAACGTCTTGGAAAATTCAAAGAGGATAACCCCAGTTATAGATTAATCAATTCAGTCTAAAAATCAAGCTTGGCATTACAATTTTATGAAAGCAAACGATTAGTTGAATTTTTAAATTATAATAATTAACGTGTCCTCATTTTTGGTAGATATTTTAAACCGCATCAACTTTGCCATGCATATAGTGCTCTGAAAACACCACATTGTGTTAAGTTGATCGACACTGTGTTATTATCATTCCCACATTCCGAGAATTACAGAATTTGAAACCGTGGTGTGTTCCTCCCCGATCGCATTATATCCATGCCAGGTATGTCTATAATTTAACCACCCACCATTCTCCATTCAATTGCTCAGTACCTTTGAGCAATGCAATGCTGTGCAAATACTAGTGTGAATTTAATTCCATCCAATTTAACTTTTAATGATTCCTAATATTGTACTCAATTTGGCACAAGGACATTAATTAATTAGTTTCAACTTTCTCAGTTCGTTAGTTTTTATTATTTCAATCTAATTATATGTATGTATTTTATGTAGCTTTACTTGATTATTTAGTGTCTCATTTTGTTATTTCAATCTGATTTTTTATTGTATGTAGTAGTTTTACTAAACTGAAAGAAACATTATTTACACAGAGCATCGAGTATGAAGTGAAAGAGTGCATAAAAATCTAAATTGTTACTGTTTCATTTTTTGTTAGCTTGCCAAATTTATAGTCCAACGAACAAGACAGATTCTTTAGATGCTAATTAGCCATCTTACTCAACTTCACTGGAATCGACATTAAATTCTTGTTAGTTCCCCACGAAGATTAAAGCGTTCTCCAATATTCAAATGAGGATCATTTACATGAAACTAAAAACTTCCTCAGACTATTTTCATAGTATAACAAAAAAAAAGAAACGATAACTATTGTTAGATTCCCTTCCCTCGAACATTTCCCCCTTTTTCCTCCTTGCTTATCGTTTACACGAGCTCATTAATCAATAGATAACTCTTTTGAATGGTACACGCAACTACCCATTGTTGCGTGAGTACGTATCCACTCTTATATAAAAGACGTCTGTGAATCCAAACGAACAGTTCAGAATCATTGTATCTGACCAGTTACTATTGTAAAAATACTTACCGTTTATTATTAATTCGCGTGCAAGCACTCTCACCCCCAACTCGACAGAATTCATTTCTCAGTACTGTAAATCTGCTTGTTTCGTTTCAGTGGAAATCTAATCATTAATCGATGCGATACGAGAATTAATTTTCCCTTGGTTAATTTTTTCGTCACTATGAATGAAATATCTCGATTTCTGTTGTGTGAAGCTATAAACTAACATATTTTGCATTTATCTTTATTATCATAATTCATATAGATCACATCGTTTTGGATCACTTAGAAACAAGCCGCACTATCTTCGATTATTATTTACCATTAACAATAAAGTGTGTTAAAAATAGAATAGAAGATACAACGTATTCCCTAATATAAGATACCCTATATCAATGGCGGGGAATCTACGGCACGTACGAAAATTTTGTCGGGACGTAAACGAGTTACGAAAGATATCTGGTAGCTTCTCACAAATTTTCAGTTATGTTTTAATTCATTTAAAACCACCTTTGATCAAGGCGGTGTTGCAAACGTGTAAAAGAAAATTAAAGATTGAAAATATACATGTCACCTCTAATCATCCTCTTAGGTCTTACAATTAGGGGAATAGTATCAAAAATTGATTTTTACATATATAATTTTGTAACCTTTCAAATCGAAACCTATAAAATCATATCGATACATCAAAGCTTCTAAAAGAAACTCGAAAATTCATGAAAACACGTTGGATCCTTGTCCATTCCCAGGAGATGGAATTCTGGGATGACGACATCGTGAAAGGAACGTACATTCAAAATTTCATGTTTCTAGGACGAATGATTGAGATTAGATTGTTGATATACATAAAAATCAGAGCGTCTTCTTTTTATGTATTTAGAAAATGATTAGGATAAAATTCAGAAACTGATTTTTTGGTATTGTCTTTCGTAATCCTCATAATCTTCATAAAAAACAAGTTGTTAACTTATGGAACTTCAAAAGTATTGAGGATTTTGTGGCTATGCCTTTTTCCTCTTCTCACTCGCTTAGGGGATGATTGGGTTAAAATCGTGAAATTGATTTTTAAATATTTTGTAAACTAAAAGCAAATCAAAATATTAGCAAGATATCTCGTCGTTGGAAAGGGTTAATTGTCGAGGAATCGATGAGATGACGGGACGCGTGAAATTTTATCAACAATTTGAGTACAGTTTCCTGTAATATCGTTGCATTATATTCCTACGGGGTTCCGATGAGGACCACAGATTGAAACAGAAGGTTGTCCGTACACGATCAATCCCTCCGTGCCGCGTGTCTCTGTATTACCGACTACCACCGGAAATTGCTGCAGACTCCCACGTTTCCGGTTAATCTGTAGCCATTAGCCGACGGGATATGAAAGCGCACGACGATAATTAAAACATATTTCCTGTACTGTAACACTTTTTACCGTCATTACGTCGTTTACAATTACATTATCATCATTACAAAATATCATTTACAAAAGCTGCAGCGTCAGCTCTTTTGGCAGGTTGTCATTTTGAAAGAAAACTACGAGTTAAGATTTGCTTCTTCCCGACTCGACGTATGTTACAGTTTCTAATTAATTCATACAATGAATGCATAATATTATACAAATGTTTAATGAAAGATAATTATTACAACTATTATATTTATAGTAATATTATTATTGATTTGCATTTAAATCGTGTGATAAGAAATTCACGTGAACCAGCTCGATACTTATATACGTACAGAATAGTTGCTCTTGCCAAGTTGGAAAATGGAAAGAGGGTTGCAGTGAATGTTTTATTCTTAGGTTCGGCGGCGCGTTGTTTTTGTTTACTCGACTCGCATTTAGCAGCTTCATTAATCGCGACCCTCTCCTGTCTTTGAAAAGTTCGCGCGAGCGGTTAATCATGAAATAAAACAGATTGCCCCCATTTTGTTCCTGACTAAATTTCAAATAATTCTCTAATACGAACTGATATTTCAAAGTTATTTGCAGTAATTCATTTTGTACCTATCTACATAAATTAATCCTGTACTTATTATAATATATAAAACATATATGATACATGAAAATCTCAAATACTGACGAAAAATTTACCTACCTACCTTATTCATAAACATGTATCGTAAACTTATTGATAAATGTTACAATTAGAATCAGTCGATTATAAATAAAAATTTGGAAACTACTTACAGAAATGCATTTAAAAGTTATGCATAGTGTAACAGTATTGAATTTGCTAGTTTAATTACTTCTTCATTTAACTTCTTTAAACGTGACGATATTTTTTTAGAGAGGACAAAGGTAATGAGGTAAAACAAGTACCCAACAGAGAGAAATAAATCCGTATACAATCTTGGCAGGCTTTAAGAGCGTAGAAACGTTCCACGAAAGAGATAAATGGGATCCAAGTGCATCCATTGTTTCATTCTCGAATAAAACGCCGGTTAGGAGGCATGCATAATGTTTTATACGTGGGAATGAAAGAAAGTCGTTAAGAAGATGCAGCTTGACAACCTGACGCAGATATGCCATTTTCTAATTGTATATACATTTGATGTATTGTATTACATAAAGTTTATATGTATTTTGTTATATTCTACTGAATGTGAAAGAACACATGCATACAATTGGCGAGAATACATGTATAAAGTAATTAATACAAACAATCCATCTATTAAATTAATCAAGTGAAGGAATTTCTAACTCTTAAATTAGATTAGATTTCTTATAATTAAACTGCCAACTTTTATTCAATTGTAAAAACGCAATAGTGCTAAGTTTTGAAAAAATTTATTCATGTACAGACACATTAAATATTAGAAGCAAAGTGCATGCTATTATATTGTCCTTTATTTTCTGACTTGATTAAGAAAAACATTCTATGAGTTTATTACAAGACAATGATAGGTGGATTTCTGCATTTTATCAAACCAAAATTCATTTTCCAAAACTGCATAATAAAATCAATGAATAAAGGGATATAGTGCTTCATACAATGACTTATTCCCAATAAAATTGTTACCATGCTACCAATCGATCACAGCACGATGATTGACGAAAAATTTCATTAGAAACAGTCAGCGGGAATTATGAGACCCGGAACGAGTAATTTCCCCGGACAGCGTCCGAAGCAGATAGATAGGCGGATAACTAATTTCGCGACTCCAATTAGCTCGCATTCACCGTAAATCAATCCAGGTTGGATGTGAGCACAGACCATAACGAACTCGTTAAGTTTCAGTACGTAACGGCTCGTAAATCCGGTTGTAACAACAGAGACCTTTGCCACCGTGTCGTTATATCAACCGCATTTACGAACCCGGCATAGTGGTATGATGGGGATGTTAAAGAATAAAAGTCTGCCGAAAGGATGTTCGCGTAAAAGTTCATTCTCTTCCATTTTCTTTTATAGTTATAATGAGTATTAACTTATTATATTCTTCAATCCCGATACTTAATAGCGACACTTTTCTTAATTTTCAACGGTTTGAAGGGAAGGTACGATAAAAGATTGGTTTCATTATTTAAAAAGTTTCTATAGAAAATCTGCGCTGAAATATCGTTTGCTACCGATAAGCACGTTCAATCTAGGATAAGCCTTCCAGACACCCGTTCCGGATTTACGGTATCACAGGACCTCAAGGTAGTTGTATCAGCTCCTGTACATTGTTACATTGTTAATTCCCTTTAATTACAAGTGTACTCATGAGAAATAGAAAGAACAATTTGGCCAATCTACAAATCGCAGAAACAACCATAAATTCGATTAACTATCATTATCATTTGCACCGAAACAGCCAGCCATAAAGATGAATATATTTCATGTAGTAATTGCTATAACACAGTGAAACCAAGAAACAAAATCTGGAAAATAACATAACGTATCTGCATCTACCTTTTCTGTATTACCTGGGAAATTTTCGTACAAAATGTTGTTTTTATAAAACAACGAACATCTTGTCTACAAAATAAAAATACTACACAGAATAAAAATCATATTTTTTCTCGTGATTATCGATTAGTGTACGATCTTTCATCTATCGGACACCGTTTATCTGCATCTACTGGCTTGCTTACTCTACTTGGGATGGTTTCATTCATTTGAAACTGCAAAAGATTTTTACAGTCGATTACTCTTCGAAGGGTGAAACCAGTAAGCGTGAAATTGGATCGGTTTTATTGAATAATAGACTTGAGTGAAGTGAGAACCGTGTTTAAATACAATTGCAACGGAAGCAATTTACGTTCAGTATCGAGTTTTTAATTACACCGCGACGAGATATCATTTTGAACAGATTTCACTTTAAAGCTTGTTCACGTCAAATTAATATCCCAGCTACTTTCCTAATTACCATTTCAGAAAAATTAAAAAGTGAACTCCAATTTTATTTTAAATAGATAGCTATGCATAATTTTTGTACCATCTTCATTAACGCGTACCTAACATCAAAACTTTGTAGCGGTGATCAAACTTCCTTCATTTCGGATAATTGCTCCTGATTAACGTCGTTCCAACGTTCCATTGTAACGTAATTATAACGGTATAAACGTGAACATTCTTTGGGTCTCATGAATTACTCCTAAATTTGTAATGCGTACACACTTAATATTGTTTTTACAATTGTTAACAATTTTTCTTAAAACTATTCTGAACTCTGAATTGCTAGCATGAAACGATATAATGAAAATTTCCAAGTAAAATGATAATTAGACAAATTTTTTTTATAGTTAATTATCTGATGTTTAATGTTAATTAGTTACTGAAAGACAATGCATAGATTAGATATCCGTGTTAATTAAGTTATTGAAAGACAGTGCATAGACTGAACGCTTTGATAACAGTACTCGAATCCTCGAGACGAGGACGAGGAAGTCTGTGATTAGCAGTTTAACTTCGGCATCATGCAATACTATGCGACGATTATCCTCGAACAGAAGGAGAAACTAACAGAATGTAGGACTTATCGATTGAATCACGGGTTAGCTTTGTCTGGGAAAACGGTACACCATCCGTCATGTCTGAACTTTGACAACGGGAACCTAAATGGAAGGATTGTCAACCCTTTCCCTCTCTATATCGTTTCAACTATATGCAAAAATTCTGCTCCGTCTCTCGCTTTCAATCCTTTCCGTCAATAGCTTGCGGAAAGCTTGTATCAAAAGCTACGTATCTATGTCAGCCTTGGTAAAAACGATATATTTACAATATTTAATATAATTTCTACTACGTATCTGATTATTGTTATTATTTTCTCGATAATATTTCTCCTGTCTCTATGGTACTTGTTTGAAAATTAGTACGTTATATTTTATAGAACATTTATTGGAAAGAGCATAAGAATTTTTCTTCAATTTCTCAGAACGTTGTCAGCAAGAAAATTTGCAGAAAGTAGAAACTCTGTACATCGCTACGATCGTTATATTTCTTTTCTATCCAGAAGATAGTAAAGTAAGAGTTATTTTAAAAAGAACAAGTATCAGTTCTAGAAAAACTACAAGATGTTCAGAATTGGAAACAAAAATAAACTTTCGAATTTCTTCATCGGTTTTCTTGGATACGCTCGCATTTGCACTTCTTTCTATCACTGAAGTTTTATTCGTTTCGTAACGAGCTCGGAAAATGGTTGGTTTTGGTACAGGAAACGTAAGGTACGTACATACAAGTACCTATTACGACACACCGTTTTCGTACCACGTTGAATCAATTACTGCATAACCATTACTTGGAACAGTATATCGTTCAAGATTTAAGGGTATTTGCTATTATATAAATATAGTTTTAACGATAAAAATACATTTGATTAGAACTCGGAGTAGTTATAAGATTTTCAACACAGATAGCATCTTATTCACGTTTCCATGTGCATTTACGATTCCTTACGTTACCTTCCTGGGTTCTTTCTTTCTTATCTGAAATCTAAAGCTCCAAATGTTTACGTGTATTACGTGTATTGTGCCTTTCATTGTTTCCTTCTATTGGACTCTGTTCTCTATCAGCGTGAGTGTACTCCATCTTAACGCAGTTCCCTTTTCAGAAAATTAATTAAAATACTTATTGTATCGCAAATACAATGAATTTCGCAAAAACAACCCCTGACAATAATTTACAATTGAATAGTTTAAAGAAATATAGTCTTTGTGTAATATAATTGAGAGTAACATTATATTAATTTTATAGTGTGATGAATATTTTGTTGAAAAATTGAAATCTTAAATACTACAATGTTTCCTTATAGTTCTTTCAATCGACAGAGATTGGTTTCTCTTTTGTGAACTCTTCATACATGTTTGAAAGCAAAGATTGATTTATTATAAGAACGAACCTAGCGTTAATGTCGAGTACGATGGAACGCGTCACAAAAATATTGGAAATAGATATCTCTACCGATATCTCGTGTTATCAAAACCGGCACTGTTTGCCAATTGTCTTTCAGGCTTTTCTTTGATAAACGATCCTCGTCCCAAACTAATGGTTATATAAAACCTCATGCTAACTTATTGTTAAACCATTTGTACTGACATCTCATTGAATATTATCATTCCATGCTGATTTCATCTACGTTCGAAAGTATATAAATACTTTCGATCAATAAAATATAAGAACATAGATATTACTGTCGAGTAAAATAATTTGAAGTAGATATTGCTTTTCCACAAATTTCACAATAAGTTAGAACAATTGATCCTACTTTAACTGCGAATGCTTTTTTAGTATACATGGATTAACGAAGTAGAGTTAAGAGCAGGAAGAGATGCTGCGGCTACATACATACATACATAGATATATGAGAAAGACTGAGCGCCCAAATGGGAGACTTGAGACCAGACGATCAAGAAAGAAAATGAATGGGAGAGTGTCTTTTTTTACTTTATCATGTGAGAAAGAGAGAAAGAAAGACAGAAAATCCGCGGAAGCATGTTTTCTCTACTTTTTACGACGGCGTCAACAAAAATACATTGGACACTTGATTTGTTCTCTTATGTCTATAGCTAAATACTGTCATAACTCCCACTATCGCACTAAGTAAGATAGAAAGACTGACTATTTTGGTCATTCTAGATAAGCTATACTGCTTCTCATCGGACGGACACTATATTTTCTATTGAGATAGTCCATTAAGCGAATTTGACGCGAGTTGGGAGGTCCCGTCGCGACATCTCCTCGATAGACATTTCACGGAGGCTTTGTCCGATAAACTCCGACGCCGACGTAAGACACCCGTAACTAAATTGATGCTGTTACATGGAGGTAACAACTATTGACCGAAACTGCACAGTCGCATCCAATCATCGGCGTGTCTCGCGTAACAGTCCGGGCTCTTAGACTAATTAGCATAATACATGTAGTGTATACCGAATTTAATGCGATATCGAGAACCACAATTCCCAGCGTTGCCCCGGAGTCTAACACGTGAGCGCACGCGATAAGGCAGGAGGAATACCGTATCAATTTCAATCTTTCTTTGAGACAGTAGCATATATAATAAAATAACTCCAGCATAGCTATATGAAAATTATAAGTACCCATATTGTTTACTTCCATATTTTTAATGTCCCGACTCATGAAACAGTTTAGACATGCAATTTCAAATTTAGGGATCTGTCTCTACCTCTCTGTGCCAGTTTATCAAACTTAGCTTACCAAATTTTAACACTTAGGGCAATCATATTCTTGAGATACCTAAAGGAACAGTTCTGCTGTTGTCGCCAGAGGGGAATCGATTTAGCCGAGTTGAAATACATATAAACATCGCGCAGACAAAGGATAAGACCCATACGGTTTGTAGAGATATAATAATAATTGTAGACAGTCGCGATGGCCTAGAAAGATATAAAAAAAGTCACGGTCAACTTTCTTTAGTAGAAAATGAACCTCATAATTCGCAATAATTCTACACATCAGTCTCATTTATCAAATGATACGCGACTTAAGGGAAATCTGATAGAAAGTTGAAACCATGTTAACACGACTATGGCCCTTAAGAGATTAATAT
>NW_017176579.1:31731-33829 GCF_001652005.2 Ceratina calcarata | reverse complement strand
AACAGAATTTTTTATGGCCTCCACTAAATGTACTTCTGCATTAAAAGTAAAAATTTTCTGAGATACACGTGCAATTGATTTAATAGATATGTATAATTGATTAATAGAATTGAGGAATAAATCTAGAGAAGACGATAGAAATTAATACAGAATAGAATATGTATAATAACGCTTATAGTAGAAGAGTCTCTATTTTCTGCTGAGATTATTAAAAGGTATGTAATACATTCGAATCAAATTTATTATTCTTTCTTCTACACAATACCACTGTAGACAATAGATGTATTTTTTAATAACGCGGAGCTCGAGGATTACAGAACCGGTATTTTCGTGGAAGTTCCTGTATCATTAATAAAAACGCATCGTATCATCAGCGTGGAATAATACCGAACGGATCTACATATATGCACACGTGTTACGTATACAGGGACGGTTATTGCCGAAATTGTTATTCAAGGCGCAGGCCTCGCATTCATGCCTATAAATCTGTGCCTCCACGCGCATTTGCATTTAACGACGCACACAACAATGCCCAAGGAACGACTTAGAATTTTGTTTATTCGCGTGCACACTTATCTTGCCTCACCATATAATTAAAAAGTAGTAATTGCGAGCACAGTGATAAAAATGTAGTACAGTAGAAGCTTCATTGTATGAAGTAATCAGGGGATAAATGTGTCCATGCAAAAAAATTTTGATACAATAATGATTAGCTACTTTCTTTAGTAGAAAATGAACCTCATAATTCGCAATAATTCTACACATCAGTCTCATTTATCAAATGATACGCGACTTAAGGGAAATCTGATAGAAAGTTGAAACCATGTTAACACGACTATGGCCCTTAAGAGATTAATATACTTATATATAGGAATAGTTAAACTTCGAAGAATAAATTTCGGAACGAGACACAACAATAGTTACAAGCCCTCCATCCCGTGAGCCGGAAGATCTCAAACCGAGATTGTCCAAGGTGAAACGTCCTCAACGGCTGTCTAATTCAAAATGCCGGTAATTGCGCCTCGGAGGGTTAACTTTTCCTCCTTGTTTTCCCATCGACTATTTTCCGCCCGACAATCCCCGATGCGGCAACTTCTCGCCGCCTGTTGGTAATCCTATTTTTACTGTTACACTCGCTTCGAGCATTTCTTCTTCTCCTTCTTTTTCTTTCCTCCAGTCATTCAGTGTTTACACAAAATGCCCTACAGAGCTTCAGGATAAAATATAATATTGGATTTCATGATTTCAGATTTATATGATCATTTCTTTGTATCACAGTACAATTGTATCTAACAGTGCTTTCAAATTTTTCATGGATTTATGGATTTTCAATTGAATTGATGCATCTATAGAAATGTTAAATGTGTGAGGTGTCTATTTGGGAACTTTAATATCAATATTTGGTCTAACAATATTGTTATGAAATAAACGATAAATATTTGAGTATTCAATTTCCAGCATCAGAAAATGAACAGTATATATACGTATGCCGTGTGTGCGTGAAATTCGCGAAGTAGGCTGTAACAGTTTAACCGACGTCTTGGCTGCAAGTAAATTAGCCTATCAAACTTTAACGAAGTAAACTGTGACAATAGCGTGCACGATGTCTTTGTACTGTGTACCTTTTCCGATGGTCGTGCACAGTTACAAACTAGTCGTTTCTCTGAAGTTTCGGGCGATTCCCAAATTGTCGTAACAAGAAAGTTGTGGTCGTCGAAATTGTTGCAGCTCCCCAGACAGGCAAACGCGTCGTAAGTCAATTAAATGGCTTAGTTATGTTCGTACAAATATTTATCCCTATGTAGATGCTCAAGTTAAACGAGTTGCGTAAAAGTAGGGCACTGATTTAATTAAATCCTCATTTGTCCCTCGTCTTCTCTCCTCGTACTTTGCGTGTCAAGTAGTGGTAGAATGACAAGAAGTGTAGATGACTGAATTTATTTTTATTACTAGTCTGATTTTATTATTTGAATGTTATTAGAATGGTATTTATGATATTCATTTAAAGAGTATGATTTAGATAAGAATTTCTTTTATCACTCAAGCATAAGTGATATATATGCAGATATTTTACTTGCATGCATTCAGTTTTTATATT
>NW_017176579.1:26999-29537 GCF_001652005.2 Ceratina calcarata | reverse complement strand
CTTATGAATCTTAAGTCTTTTTATCAATTAAATCATGTGATGTAGTTTAATGTTTCTCAAAGTGTCGTCCCCGGTCTTTCATGTTGGCGATTCTTAATTTTGTAAAACCCCATTTTTCTGCTAGATGCGTTGCACATTTCCCACGTTCCAGTTTTTATGTATATTACTTTTTTCAAATTTCTATCGATTCGATGGTTGTAATGCATAATGTAGAATGAATTATAAACTCGTTCATGTAAAATCCATCACGGGGCATAAGTGACCAGATGGAATGACGTCAGTTGTCGTACGTAATGCAATTCGTCTTGTCAGTAGACCTCTATTTCCTCTTGATTCCCAGCCAAGCTACTTCCATGATATTTCGCAGCAATTTATGCCAGGTCCCGCTAGCACGCTGTAGTAACTCCTCGATAACGCGTTGAATGAATATCAATAGAAATCGGAACGTATCAGACAGATCATATGTTTTCAAAATAAGAATCTGAAGTAACGAAAAGTACCTATTATCAAGTTTTTTAATATTCCAATTCATGGAATGGTTCACATATGTCTTTCGAATCTAAAAGCCTATCTCTGTCTATCTGTACTGATTCATCAAATACTGTAATGATTTTCTGATCTGTAATGACTGTATGTCAAAATCGGGAAATTGAATATGAAACATCGGAACGTGCTACGAAAATGATGTTTCCTAATAGATAACGTGTTTTATTCACGTTAAACAAGTATTTTTGTATAATTGACTATTCCATATAGAAATATTAGTACATCGAACAGTACGAAAAGTTTCAATATTAAGTTTTCTAATTATTTAAACTCAGTGTTCACCTCATATTTCTATTGAAAAGTGTTTCACGTGCTGTTACCTTATTTAATATGATGTTTTATATAATGATTAATTCAATACTCAGTCATTCATAATTATTCAATACAGTAATTGATACAATGTTTCATTTACTGACTGACACAATAAATTATATAATGCTTCGTCTGTTCAATTATTTAAATTAACTATATAAAATACTTTGCATTGATGAGGGTAATCACGGAGCGAGATTCACTTTTGCAACAAAGCTCCTAGTCTCAATCTCTATGCTAGTATCAAATTTAAAGGAATAAAGGTTAATGAAGGACCGGGTATCCGGTGCGCTTTAAATATTAAACAACCTATCTATCTACCGGGATTACTTTGATGCGTTCTTAATAATAAGACAGCTTATCAGACTCTGGATTTAACAGGATATAGTGTCGTACGTACGATAATGATTTAAGCTCCCACTAGGTACACTTTAAAACTTGTTTAATCTCCTTTCCCTTCATACATAATTGAAAGAGAATTAAACACAATAATTGAAGTGCAGATTTTTGTGCGAAATAAAATACTTATAATATCAATAAGAAAAATGTAATGTACGTTTTCTATTATCATTTATAAATATATACTCATCTTTTAATACTCTAAGAAAATATATACTCTATGTATATATTTTCCTAATTAATAATGGTGGTCAATATTTGAAAATTTATTCGACAAATGAAAAATTATTATTGCCAATTATAGAGTAAAATAATTTGGCTTAAAATATGTAACCTAATTTCATTCCACAATTCATTATAGGAGAACGAAGTGAGAATTTCATCTCACAATCACAGACAGACTATATTTAAAAGACCAAGCATAATATTGTTACGGTATTTTAATATATGCTGTTTTCGCTTCTCAAGTGAATGTTGCCAAAAATTTATACAGTCTACCGTGGAAATCACAATTCAATTGGTACAACGTACGAAGAAAAGTTATGAGTCGGTGTCGTCGAAAACAGAATCTTGAAACTTTGGCAGCAGCGAAATGGTTGCAGAATGCAGTCACTATGCGCGCACTACGTACTACTTGCACAGCACTTTGACACTAACTGCTGCGTATCCTGACCGCATTCGCATCCGCATTTTCAATGACGGTCGTTATCTCCTCGTATGAAACTTAGAATCCCTGCTTGGTTCGTGAACACAGCTTCGAGCAAACTTGGGACTACCAGGAAGAGGAATGCCATTTACAGACAGAGAAGAACCGATAAGTTGGCTAGGTCTCCAGGATGGTATTGATTCCTTGTATACAGACTGTTCATATTTCTCTAGTAAGCTTGAATTCGCTGATTTATTATTTTATAAAAAATGAAAATAAGTTATATGGAGGAAAGTTTCTTGAATGACTTTTATCTTTTAGAGATTCGATAATAAAATTAATAAATCCTGAGATATTTGTTTTTTTATGGAATTTGTTGAATTCATTTTTGTACTTTGAGGTCAACAAATTGTTGAGATAATCGCGAATAAATCAAGATATCTTTTACAATAATAATTTTCTGATTAATACTTCTTTGTAGAGAATATTGAGATACATCGACGAAAGTATTAAAAAATATGTGATTACATTTAAAAGACTTCTATTTCATAAGGTTTAATATAATATACGTAAAAATGAAATCTTTAATAATTGTTATCCTCGACTCCCAAATACTTAATCACATCTGTTTGAAC
>NW_017176579.1:20648-26914 GCF_001652005.2 Ceratina calcarata | reverse complement strand
AACTTATAGGGATAGGGTAGTCACGTGACCTTTTTAGCGTTGACCGATAAATTCTTAAGAGTTCTTCAACAATAATGGAATCGATGTAAAATATGGGTTTATAGAAATTGATTTTTCATTCATAAACAAAAAGATTTTTATCTTTCGGATCATCAAGTACTTTTTTGGGAAAACGAAAGTTACATCTAGTCTATTCTGATCGTGGTTAAATGAAGTTATGTTGATATTTGATAATATAAGCGTTACAAATGTGATGAAAAATAGGCGATCGATGAAATTGACGAATTCACGTGTTTTTATGTAACTTAAGAATTATTTTGAATAACATGATTACCCAAGTGGTTCAGATTAAATTTCTCCTTTCCAAAGAGGTGAACTTGGCGATTAAAAAATCTTATATACATATCTATATAAGGTTTATTGCAACCAATATAAGTCCAAAAGTGGACTTGGTTTTTAATTATAATTATTCTATTTCACTCACACATTCTTCCATTCCACACCTTTCTATCACTAACAGATTCTGTACAACGTAAATGTAACTGAAAATCTTCTATTTTCCCCATTTTTTCCCAAAAAACCTATAGTTTTGGTCAATTTAGTTGATAACATCCCATCTTAACGCGCTACAATTGGAATTTAGCCCCTTAATACGAAGAAATTTGTAAAACGCATTTCCATTAGAGTTCGTCGCTCGCGGCATTCGTGTTAAAATCGAACTGAATTAGTTTAGTTTAACCCGCTTCGCCGTTAACCCGTAGATCGTGGTAACTCCGACCGCAGTTCGATACGAACTTTTGTTTACCGGGACAATGAGCTTTCACTCGAGGCGACGATAAACTTTTTTTTACGAACAAACGGATAATAGACTGCGTCACGTAGTGGTAGCAGAAAATCGAGAACGAGGGGGGAGACTCTTGAAAGTTGGCCGGTTGAAAATTTTGTTCTCGCATGTCCGTACGGAATCAGGGAACTGCGATAGAATCAAGACACTCTCTCTCTCTCTCTCGTCGCGTCGTATCAGCGCTGCGCGGTGTCGGAAAACGAGCGCCCCGAGTAACGGGAGTGTTAATTACCACGACCTAGTGAAAAGCTGGAGTCTCATTTCATGCATCGCGAATTCCTACCGGCGAAGATGGAAACGAGCTTAATCTCCGGACCGTTGCTAGCCACTTCTCTTCTATATACTTATCTGTGCGCGTGTCAATAAAATGTTCCGTCTTACTTACAATTAAACAAAAAACCTTGGGTATTAAAGGAGAGCGTATAAATTGAAAAATGGAGAGCTTCGTATAACTTATTAAGTTGTTCTTTCCAGACCCGAGTTATTTATCATATTTTTTCTCATTATACGTATTGATTCAATTAATAATAAAAAATAAGTAGAAATGAAATTAAAACATGATGCAGTGACACATGGAACAGTTTGATTGGAAATAATTTATATTTCAGCAAGACTCATAATAAAGACATGGCAAATGTATTAAAAATTTGATTAAATTGGAAAATGTTTATTTGCAATTGCTTCACGTCTGTGTAGTTGTTTACGACAGTTTCGACGAAGACCTCGTTTTTGAGCACAATCTAGCTGGAACAATAAACGAACGTCGGGATTGAAAGAAGTAAAGCTTTCTGGTAATTTAATTCGTGCGCGGTATATACAGTTACAGTTGGCCGGGAACTCAAGTTTCCTTGAAACGGTGAATTTACAACTTTCTTTCACTCTTTTAAGGTTCTCGGTGTCTCTCTCTCTGTCTCTTTCCACTTTCTGTAAATCACGACGATAACAATATTCCCGTGTTTCATTTATTTTCATCGGCCAGATGGAAAAGCTTGTTACGCGAGGAACGCCAAATACCATTTCATAGAATTTATAGCAGACGAAATTGTTTTAAAGATCTGTAGGAGGACTGGTATGAAATTAAATTCCAGGTTTTATTGAAATATTCATTATTTTCAATCGAGTTATCCTATATGTATTTCGCTCGACTCATAATAATGTACAATGAGGAAAATCGTGATAGATATTTTCCAGCTTAATCCAAATTTAGTATATTTGCAATGTGTTTATTATAGGTTTTGCTAACATATAGATTACTTGCAGTAAAATTATTTGATTCATAATAATATATAATGAGGAAAACATTAATGATTTTCGACTGGAAAATTCAAATTCAGAAAATATTTTATGTGTACCAACATATAAGTGGAATATTCACGGTTTAGAAATTACGTAGTATATTTCCCTTTGCCACTTTAGTACCGTGAAGAAAAACGCAGGAAACTCGAGCGAAAATCCTTAAGCGTTATACATGCAGTAAGGTTAACATTTTCCTCTCCGGCCTTCTTAAGAGGCCCACATTTTAATAATGGTTGTTTGCCGCGCAGCTCGTTTCCCGTTGAATACGAACTCGTTAACAAAGGAAATGCATAAAGTCCCTAACGAGTCTCAAAGGGTTAGACAGGACCGGCCAACTCCAAATCATTTTTTCCACTCTGTTCCTCGATGGGACGGTATGATGAAAATTCTCGCTGCCCTCTTGAGATTTACAAAGCCGCTGGTTCCCTTGGTTTTATCATGACAACGTTTTTCCTTCGAAATCCCGCGGAAGTGGGTTCCTCTTCTCCGGCGGCGAAGGATCGTTCCGCCTTTTGTCTCACGCTTATTGCTCCGCGTAATTGCGACTGCTCCGCTTCGTCCGTTTCCGGGCAAAAGCGGGAGACCCTGTTTACCCGAGAATTTCGGAGAACGATCATCTTACTAACTGAAATCGCGTTAAACACTTCTCAGTATTTGTTAATTGAAATTCGCACTTTTATGCATCGTGCGCTTGCAGGATGTCTTTTGGATTCATAGATTTTTGTGATTTTAATCAAAACATTTAAATCATTTAAATTAAAACATTTTTGGTAAACCGAGAATGTAATTAATTATTTCATATGACTATTCACTTCCTCTCTCATTTTATATAAACTGAAATGGCTTTCACAAGCTGCTATTTTATATTATTACTAAATTTCCTATTAATACATTTGCAATGTGGATTATTGTATCCATAACATTAATGTCCATTATTCGTTTCCAATTAAACGAAAAATTATTTACTGCACATATTAGAATTTCGTATACATAACTAAATTATCCAACTGACATTTGGAATTTATTCGCTATTGATTTCTGGGGAAAAGGTTTATCCTGTTTATAAAACTTGGACTCGACGTTAAATCATCCTTGCTATTTGCACTTGCAACTTCATTTGAAGAAAAATAAACACGACACGACGCGCTGTGCTGCGTGTTATCTGCTTTAGCACCCTCGTCCAACGACGTTTGTTGTCGCTCGTTACTTAAACGGAGCACTTCGGATTCGGCATTTGACGCGACGTTAAACTTTGTCCCTGTTTACCAATAAATATCGAACCGCTGTCAACAGCAAAAATTTATCCGACGTTAAACCATTTAGATCCGATTGCCAAGTTCCCAACCAATTCTACGTTATGCAAACGGTGTTGAGTGATTTCTGTCTCCTTATACTCTTCTTTCGTCAATTATATAAATAGGATATAGAAAATCTTTATATAAATAATGTAGGCATAATGATATTAAAATTGACAACATTTGTGTTGATAATATTGATGTTAAAGACAGGTTTGTTTCGTATTTTATAGGGTTTTAAGACTGAAGAAATTCAATCATCATTGACAGGTTTATCAACAAGGAGTAAGTAACAGAAGCAGTTATGCATATTATATTACAGAAATAGCGAAGCGGAATGCGAATTATTTAAACTTGATGGCAACAAATTTCAAATTATCCATGTAAACCTTAATACAATTGGAACATTGCAATTGCAACCTTGGAAGTTAATTAATAAAATAAGTAATTGTTTTTCGTATTTTCGTCGATACTAAATAATTTGAAGAAAAAGGGATTAAAAGTATTAGTTGCGTTAGGAAGAGAATATGAATTTTCTGTGTTCCCTTTTCGCGAGCATTCTTGTTGGTGAAAAGGTAGCCGACAAGGACAAGTCGTACGACTTGGCTTTGTTCACGGATCAGTGGAAGCGGTGAATCCGTGGCACACGGTCCAGATGCTCAGATGCACACGCATTCAATCGAACGATTTCCACGAAGGCGGTTTTATAGATATTCGATACTCGAAACGCGGCCATGCCATTGAAAACGGGTGAACGCGTGGACCATCCGAGCTTTAGCTGAGAGACCGTTAAGTAGAGGAACATTATGTTATTATTATCAGTTGGGTTTCATCCGTCGAGAGTTTCATGCATAAAGCAATCGACTTAATACGCGCTGTTTCTTTTTATTATAAAATTAGTGAAAGAATAAACAGTTCACGTGAACGATCCGTGGTCTTACATTATTATGACCAATTTAATTTCAATTATACATCATACAGTTAAATAAACACTCTAAAAAAAAAATTAAAAGTAAAACAATTAATTCGTTAAAGGACATCAATAATGTTATTCAGTTTTGAAGTAGATACGAATATGTACAGAGTGTCGCAGAAAAAGTGTTCGTCACTATATGAGTACTATAAGGAATAGATTTGATGAAATAAATATACTTGGATATTTGATGTCAGATTTTCTATTAATTTCGTAGTTCACCAACTCATAGAATCTTAAGTAGAGCGTGGAAATGTCAATGAGATTTTTTTGGGGTATTTCCTCAATCTTTCATGCATCCGCTGCGCCAACCACCGTGCAGGGCAATTGCGCAATGCGGGAACGCTGTGCACGCTTGAACTGAGCTAAATTAATTTGCGGAATTCTAAAAATCTTGCGTTTCCTTCAATTTCGGATCTCGTCGTTGCTTTTCACAATTTATTTTTCTCTAAATTTTCAATACAGTAATGCAACGTGTTATCAGTTCTTTATCGAAGTATCGTCTTCATTGTAATTAATTTACTAGTAGTATATACAATAATAATAAATGTATTGTAGATTATATATACATTTTCTATAAACATCTATTTGTTGTTTTAATTATTAAATTAGGTAAAATAAGTTGTAAGATATAAAAAATAAAATCTAAATTTAATTGTTACTCTTAATAGGAACAGACCTAATCTCGAAGAATCTTACACTACGTAAAGACTCTTTGAATCTTAATAAACAGAAGCAATTATAGTGCACGTGCGTTCAAAGGGTTTCGAAAATTATTTAGCATTTGAGACGATAGTTTGAAAGACATTGTCAGGCATAAGCAACACAAAATGACATGAGTTTGAGTAAAATGTTAGAAGCTTCGTGAAACTCAGTACAGGAAATTGTTATTTGCGTGCGACACAATATTGACGAGGCAACTAATCCTTGAGGAGCTGCTCCTTACGACGCTGGCAATCTGATGCGACTCTATCAACCGGAATACCCTGCAATCGACTAATAACAATCCATTAGCGTTCCGCTGGTCTATATTTGCCCCGCTATTATCGTCGATTCATTTTGGTAAATATACTCGTCGAGTCAGGGCAACGCTTAGACAAACTCGTCGCTGCTATTTGGTTTATAATTATTTTTTTGTACAATGATTATGCAAGGGTTTCTAGTTTGTCGTGAAGTAAAATGCTTGAGACAGAATATTTAAATACAACCTGCAGAACAATGAAAAATGGAATGGTTATACCTGTACGTTTCTCCATAAATGTTTTACTGATTTTACGAAAGTTTGTATTATATTTGTGTCGTAAAAGATTGTCTAGTATGTGTAATGAGTAAGTTAAGGAGCACGAGGTATTCCACGTTGTAGCTTTGAAGCAGATTCTCAAGATTCTAGTATAGTATAGTATAGTATTTTTATGACGACCGTAAATTTATACATTGACTACATTTGTTATGAAGTAAAGTACTACAAACAAAATAATTAAGTGCAAACTGAACTACAATGAGAAAGATAATAAGTGTAACGATCAGATTCAGATACTACTTCATAAATCTTTCATTGATCTTATAGATATTGCAGTGCCTATTATATTTACCTATAGTGTACGTTGCTCCGTCCAGTTGAAAAGTGGCACTTTTGCACTTCTTAAAAAGTTTTTGATGTGGGAAAGGAGGTGGTGGTGGAGGCGGTGGTGGACCCTCTGGATCTTGTTTATTCATGGTGTCTCCCAACTTCTGTTCATGAATTCTCCTTAGTCACTATTTTTATAGTTTCTTTCACTCGCGATCAGATTCGAATCACGATCTTATCAACTCGAGTGCATGCATGATTAATTCCTTTAATGATAGATCACACATTGAC
>NW_017176579.1:11813-18094 GCF_001652005.2 Ceratina calcarata | reverse complement strand
TGTTTTGCGTTAAACGGAAACACCGTGGTGAATATTTCACAGAGAGCTGCATACCGTCAGCGCGTTTCTAAAGTCTGAAACCGAACAGAAAGTTTATTTTCGCGCTCACCGTTCGCGAATTCCTTATTTACGAGCACGGGGGTCGACGTTTCTCGCGGGAAAGCTTTTATTAAAGCTATACCAACCGGGCTGTAATTTTCCGTCGTCGCGTTCAAACCAGCTTTTTGGCCGAGGTGTTTCTTAAAAGACACAATGAATCGTAAAAAAGCAATTGTCTCCTTTGATAATAAATTCTGTATGACAAGCGTTATAAACCAGTGAGTAGACGGTTCGTCTGTCTTTGTAGATCTTCTATTTCATTTATGAGTGTAGACTTCCTGTTATTTGTACATTAATTAATTTCTTTACCTCTCGGTTATTTTTTTATTTTTTGTGAGCTGCTTTTTCCGTATCATTTTCTTCTAAAGCAACGAAAGAATAAACATAGCACCGTACCTTATTCTGTTATCAGAATACAACTACGAAGTATCTGCATTTTAAAAAGAGAAATTAAAGATCCGAATTGTCTTGAAAATCGTAAAATTTGCACTAAACTAATTGTAAATGTGGATAAATAGCTTCCTCTGAATGACTTCCTCCATTACCTAAAGGGTTTGCATGCGAAGCAGCTTGTATATTCGATTTACTTTAACGTAAAAATCATACACGAATGATACCAGATTTAGGACCAACTCGACACTATAGTATTTCACAGGAAGTACATAATCGCTGCAGCGTGAACCTTTGACCAAAGCAGCGAACACACATAAATAGTTGTACATCATCGCAATCGCACTCTCCCAACGTAGCCAACTTGTTTGATGGACTTTCGCGGCTTACCCAGGCGGGATTGAACTTTACCCTTCCGCTTTCGGACGAAGAAGTTCGATCCTCATCCCACAGGTATGACCAGGTATCGAAGTGTGCGATACTGTACTTCGTTGGGGACTTTTACTGCAGCTGTTATGTAAAACCTTTTCATAAAGAATAATATATACGTATTTTAATACAAATACCAACAATTTCGAATAGCATTTTAAAAGTCTGATAACTCGTGCGCCATCATATGTTCAATTCATTGTATTTGTTAATAGCTTCAATAACAATTTTAATCTCCGGATGATAGTCCGGATGTTAAAATTTAAATATGAACAATAAGTAGCATTTGGTCTTACTTTATTTATATACAGGCTAATAAACATATACAGTAATATTCCATAATTTCATCAAGAGATACATAATCAGGTTATCAATGAATGTTATAAAAGTCATGTGATTACCATAGTCTAGTCCCTTAAATATTATATAAATACTGAAATCATAATATTGCATATGATAAAAGTTTGAATAGAAATCTGTTATAATTAAGATAAGAAGAAATTGTATCATTTCCAACGAAATCTGTTCCCAATTTCCAGGTTGAGTTAACGCATTTTCGCACGCAACATGCAATCGTACTCGCGAAACTTCATCATCCCGAAACAAGAGAGACGGGGTGCGGTGGTTAGGAAACATGCGTGTCGCCCCGCGTCCGACGGAAATGAACGTCGTGAAACGAACGCAGCAGGCGGTCGCACGGTTCTTGCAAATCGTTGGTTGATCGATTTTACACGGTCGATCGACCGGCCATACCTCAGCCCTAAACCCCTCAGTGACGTACGCTCCCGATAAATTGCTAGCAATCTCGGTGATCCTCAGCTGTTTTTCCTCTCCGTTCTTCCCATCGCGCGTTTCTTTTACCCTCGGGCGTTTCACTTTTTTCTTCGATCGTTTCTAGTTTCCCACCGACCCGATGCGACGTTTAACCCTCTCTCTCTCTTTTTCACCCTTTTTGCGTTACATTTTATTCCATTCTCGTGCCGCATCTTCGTGCTCTCGAATCGCATTCCGTTCCGTATAGCACCTCTCAAAAATTTACTGAAGTCAATATTAAGACTATCGATAATATTAATTAGAATTTGATTCTTAATATAATTCTTGTTAATCAGTGCAAGTTTATTCACTTTGATTCACGGTATAAAATTAGTGTCTATCTTCTTTAAAGTTTGGTGTTTCCTTCAATATAAAACTAATACTATATCAATGAAATAATTGTAAAACTAAATAAAAGAATTTATAGATACGTATGTATATGATTTACGACGAGATATAAGTGGATACACAATTCATAAAGCAGACTGCTTCCTTAAAGTATAGTACTGCAAAAAGTGAGAACTTTTGAACGTCACTGTAATAGTAACCGTGGACATCGATTCTCCCTTCTCTCCTCCTGTTCACATTTATCCGGGATTCTTCTGTCCCGTTTACAAGCTCGAATGTAACTGGATCTCTCCAGCGTGTAATTTGTATCTCGTCCCCTCGTCAGCTCTTGTTTTATCGAAAACTAACCCTTGCCCCCGCCTCGTGAATGCACTCCTCGCGTCCTTCAAGACGTCATCGGATGCGCTATCTGTTCCCTCGACTTGCATCGATCATCAGTCTTCTATTGAAAAAAAATCTTCTATTCGCTTGATTTTCTTTTTCTCCATTTAAGAAAATGATTCTCTGTTCGGAGAGAGTCAATCTCTCTTTATCTCTGATCTTTTCGTATTCTCGAGGCTTGTTTAAGAAAGTTTTCCTTGTAGAATTATGAAAGAGATCAAAGATATCTATTATCAAAAATTGACTTGCCTTAGTTCTTCTTGACTATTTTTAATTGCACATTCTTGAAATTTAACTTAACGACAATTAACAAAAACAATTTTTACTTCTTCTTCTTCTTCTTATTATTATTATTATTATTATTCTTGTACTGAAACCATTAATCCGGTTTAACATAGAATATAACTCTATGTCGGAAATGAAGGGATTATTTTGTCGCATACTATGTATGTATGCAAAATATACACAAATATCTGTATATTCAAAGCTACAAGTTGCTTTGAATATCTAATGCCGCGACTTCAAATTCAAATTAGGAACGTTTCACAAATGTGCAAAAATAAGTCATATAGAAAGTATTAAAAAACATGAATAGAATAAAGAAACTACAAATTATATAATAAATACTTTGTAAGTCTCGTATTGTTACAAAACAAAATACCAATGAAATATAAAGCGATCATTTTACTTATTTTCAAATATCTCTTTTTAAATATGTTTTTTCTATATACGAGATTATTTGTATTTATGATCAAACATGAAATGAATTTGTATGAAAAGTTAATTAATCAGAGAATGAAGTTATTCTGATTCAGAATTCGCCACAGAGAAGAATTGATATTATTTAATAGAATTTCATTGAACCGTTTGTACAAGAGGCATTATATTCGTTTGACGTCGTCAGACTGCCAGACTGCGAAAGATAACGAATTTAAAGAAAAATAGAGGGAATCTGATGCATCTGGCGTGGCTCAATTTTCCAACTTTTTATCTCGGTTCCCAGTCGCTTCCTGTCCCCGTTCGCTGGCCTTTCGAGAGGCCCTCGGCGAATTAATAGTTCGCGTGGCACACATACGTGACTCCGGAACCGAGTGGCCCCGTCGAGGGCACTTCCGTGATCGTGACGTATCCCCGTCGAAGGGCAACGGCGCAACGCGAGGCTGCCACGGGCTTCTCACGTTTCATCGATGAAATCACGAGTATTCATTCCCCTAAGTCTTCTGAAACCTTCAGCAAGCATTCTAGTACAAACTACATTTTCATATCTTTTCTTCAAGATTGTTTTAGAGAAATAGTGACGGCAGATTTTTATTCATGTACAATATTTGGTTGATGCATGTCAAATGTTTCGTTTCTTGCCGCGTTCTTGCAGGTATCACCTATACATGTGTCCATGATACAACCGTGCAGGGAGTGATTCTTCATGAGAAAATAAATTGAAAATATGGAATAACTTTTTCTATTTGTGGCTTTGTTAGTGGAAAAGAGTATATTGGGAAGAGAAACAAGAGAAATGTGGATATAAAGAGAAAACATGGCAGCTCGTGTTAGAGATATGAATGAGAAAAGTAAAGCGCACAAAAAGTATAAATGTGTGAAATTTTTTCATTTTTCTAGTGCTCATGCACGTGGCTGATACAAATCTATATAATCAGTATCTCCTAATTGTAAATCGTGAAATCTATATAGTATCTATAAAAGTTTATAAAAAAAGTTCTAAGTTTTGCACTATAGACCATGCTTTTAAAATAGCATTCGTTTTGAAGACGCAGACGTCTCAAGTGGAATCGGGAAACCTTTTTCGAATCAAGCTACTCTGGGATGAGTTTTAGTCAACGTTTGCTTTGCAAACCGTCTCCTCTTGGAATATTTTTCGCGACGAATCTCCTCGGGGGATATCGAACCCTTTCTCGCAACGTTTATTGGAAACCTTGCATTCAATTATGTGATCTAATTATATTTTCAAATTATTATAAGTCTTTTTACATACAATGGAATCAATTAAATGACGTCATGTCAATACACACAAAATTACATTATTATATGAAAAATACTATTTACTGGTATGAACATGATTTATTTTTCATTGGAATTCCAAATTGCTTCCACTACTTAGTTACGTTTTAAAAAATATTGTGCAATCCCCAAAGAACGTAGAAATCGAGTAACTTCGTACCACTAAACTACCAAAAAATATTTCAGCCAGCAGATTAGGAGGGAAATGGGTAAAATTTCCGATGGAATAAGTTTAAATTAAAATTGGAGCATTCTGAAAATTCCGTAGCTAGTTTGATCGATGGGTACTAACGTATCCGTGGCTCGAATCGGAAATTATGGATAGAATCTCGCGTGGCTGAAGGAATGTAGTACGGTCCGGCTGGAATTGAGCAGATGTCGAAACCTATGCACGTTAATTAACCGAAATATTCAATGTTTCACTCTACACCTAACCGTGTCATAACTACAGCCCTTGCTGTTTAAATTGTATTATTATAAATCTAGCGAATAATTAACTTTAATTAAGCGCAGCAGGTTATATCGTCAACGTGTTTACATTATTAATTTCTTCATTTGTGTCGTCTAGTTTCAGAATCAGACATGTTACTTTTTATTAATTTTTCAGCAAACACGAATAATTATATTGTTTATGGAAGTATAAGTTGGCTTAAAAGCAGAACTATGGGATGTATCTACTTCGGAAAAAAAGTTTTACATATCTATACTAAACGTCCTAATTTCTGTTCACGTCACAATTTCTGCTCATCTGCATGTTTTGAAACTAGAGAAAAATAAGCCAGTGAGTAAAAATTGTGACGTGGACAGCAATTGGGACATTTATTATGTTTTTATATATGATCTCTAAAGTAATTTAATTTTGCAAAGTAAATTAAAATTTTCAGGAAAGCCATTTATTCCACATAATTATAATTTTATTATCAGGACAAGGTTTGACTTTTAATTTACATTACAATACCATCTGATAGCACAATTTAATTTTGAATAAATTAGAAATGTTCAAATACTGGAATTAACCAGAAGGAAGAGAAACAGGGACACTGGAAAAAATTGCAGGAAGGGAAAAATTTTAATGTAAAGAGCATCTGGATGAAATTGTAACCGTTTGACCTTTTTACTGCGAAAATACAAATTGCTAGAATATCACAAGATACGAGACTGTGTTTACAATCATTAATAGAATTTCGAGCAGTAGTCTTTGCCCCAGATTTGCTGCACGCATTTTAAGTATAAAGAATAATTATATGGAGTATCGATCCGATATTTATTTCGCATTTGATCTTTAATTGCAAACAACTCTTATTTATCTTCTGTTAGAAAAAAGTAGTTTAATCAATTAATACTTGTAATATCCAGCAAATAAATTTCTTTAAAACGCCATATAAATTATCGCCAGGAACATACTAAACGATTTCTCGTAGAGTCAATGTGTTCCAAGATCGACATGTGGAATAGTAACTTTTCTAGAACAGCCCCGGACACGATTTCTAATTCGCTGACTCTCGGAGGTCACGTACAACTGTCGAATTTTGCCACGCGTACCTCAATAGCTCGTTCGGTTCGTTCCGTTGTTAATTGAATGGGAAACCGTATAGAAGCGATGATCTATCGATGCTCGAGAATTCACGAGGATTTCAGAATTAGACCTGAACGATTATCAAATATTTCGGTTCATTCCATCCACGATAATTGTATTTTTTATTTTATCTAATTATTTGTAAGAGATAGTTACATTTCTGAGGAGACTGCTATCATTTATCCTTTTGTCTTTTGTATAATTATAGTAAATGCGTACATAAATACAA
>NW_017176579.1:0-9384 GCF_001652005.2 Ceratina calcarata | reverse complement strand
TACAAGAAAAACCACAATTTAGTGCACAGGTTGCACCAATTAAATCGCGATTCCACCAATTAAAGACACTCACTGTTCTCTGTTTAAAACCGTAAGCAAATCACATATCAAGATCGAAAGAGTTAACCGTAAGAGTTAATCGTAATCACTGAAGAACTTTTAACTATTTTTCTTTAATTTGTCATTTCAAGTTTAGATTCTTGGCGATTTTGACAAAAACACACGGAAAAGGTGAATGTAGCGCGGCGCGGCGATGACTCCACGTGTCTCGGCTTGCGTTGCGACTCGGAAGCTCAAAAGCTTGGCCCGAAGCCGGCGCAAGCGTGCCGCGAAACGAGACGCTTGGCGAAAGCCAATCCGCAAGGGCTTCCGTATGTTCCGCGAGGGAATCGAGAGGGAAAAGCTTACGAACAGTCGCAGAATAATCAACCCCCTCGGCGTAGCGTTAAAAAGTGTTTCAAAGTTTCAAGTAAAAGCCACATAAGTGTAATTTGTTAATTAACGAAGTTATAAATACATTGATGCAATCTTTTAATTGATTCCTTTATTTAAGCGTTAATCTCATTTCTAAATATACCAGTTGCTAAGTATACAGCATTTGATAGTTATTAAACAGGATTTTATACATTTATAATTCAGGAGCTTAAGTCATTTAAAAAGACAGACGAATAAATCCTTCAATAAACTATACTCACTTATACAAGATTACAAAACATACTAAAAAATAGACTGGTACTACGAAGATGTGTAACACAAAAAGTATCAGAGATACTGTTGCATAGATAAAGCATTTCCAATGTTCAAAGAGCGCTCAGCTTTTAATTCTAACAAAAAGCTTGATAAAGACAAAGAGAGAGAGAGAGAAGAGCAAGCGTATAAAGCGCTATTACTCGCGTAATCGTCAACGGAAAAAGCTGAGCTAACAGTACATCACACGGTCGGTTCTAACTCTGAAAACCAACAGGGTGGTACATCAGTGTTCTCAATCGCCGATATACGTGACAAAACGTTCGACCCGACGCGCCACTCGAGCCCCCGTTTCCACTTTCGACTCTTCGAAAGAACTAATGCCGCGTCATCGATCACAAACAACTATCTCCGCCCGATTTCTCACGGATCTTGTTTTTATGCTGAACGAACTATATATTCTCACTATTAGCCATCATTTGATAATTTCTATGGGAGTATATTAGAACCCCCGTTATATGAACATCTATTATCCGAACGGTCTATTATATGAACAATATATTTCCTATTATAATACTCTGTTTAACTAACTGCTTACATCTATATGTATAAACTGGATGGGTCGATCCGGTACGAATCTTTGCTAGGAACTTTGGTACAATTGCGGCGAAAGGGTAAAAATGTAAATGCACCTATTATATTGTACAGATAGATAACGTGTAGGACAGGAACTGTAGGAAACACATTCAAAGAATTTAAATCGGTCGGTCGGCGCTGTGGTGCGTGATTCTGCATTAAAACTAAAACTGACTAAATCGTCCCTTCGTGCCGGGAGATTCAGTAAAAAACATCGCCTCGAAACTTGCTAAGACAATGCGGAACTTCTCCCTTTCTTATACCTTTAATAACAGTTGAAATCTTAGATCGCTAAATGAAATTCGGCAATGTCTAATTATAGTATCTCTTTATTTCTTGAGTTTTTGTGATAGTAATTGAAAGGTTTATACAATATGTTTTTATATATGAGATAACAGGTGTTGATAAGAAAAGTTCAATTAGACTTCCATTTCTGGTGGCGAGTGAAGAAGTTGTGTTTCAGAAATACCGAGAATTTTTCTTAGATAGAATAGGGGAGTTTATGTGAGGGATATTTTTTGGTGGACGAAGATGGAACTTTGTAAAAAAAAAACTTTCAAAAAGTTTATAAGAAAATTAAAAACAAAATATGTCTTATTCTTATAATATTCTTTATAATCTTTTGGAACTTCCAAAAATGAAATTTTAATCATTAAAATACAAGACTGAATTCATTCAATAATTCCATGGAGTAGATATTCACAGAAAATATTTTAATACAATCACCGTATAACTGATTCCCAGTTCATGTATGTTTATATTTGCATTTCACTCAGTGTATACACAAATACGACTGGTGGTTCGTAGCGAAATCGATTTACCAGTCGGATAAACTTTTCCGCGCAAAGGAAAGCGATAATCGAAATTGGATGGAGGAGAGAGAATTGGCCATTCGCGTGGATCGATTAACGAAACGATGCAAACTCATGCGAATCGGTCGGAGTAGATACAGGATATTCTAGTACGGGCTTTAAGGCTTAAGGTTTAAGGGGTTTTCTAGTGTGAAACACACTTTTTCATAGAACTTTTTTAGTTTGTTATTTTATGTGATACTATTCCAATAAGTAATCATAATTGAGACTGCGTTTCATAATAACCAGTTTTATCTTATTACTTTGACAGGTTACGCAAAAATAGCTTGAGAATTGCATGTATGAAATTACTCAGATTTTCTCAGAGTTTGTATTTGAAATATAATTGCCACGGTTTTCAATATCGAAAACTTCTTTTACGAGAACGTAAACAAAATTTGAGCCAAAAAAGATAGATAGACAGACTCGCAGAACTAGTATCAATACTGGTCCACCGTCGTCATTTCCGATTTCGATACGCTCGTTTCGCATACGATATTTATTACACCATCAGCCGACGATATCGATGATCAACATGACCGTAAAACTCCAACTTCAAATCAAGATGATATAACTCCCATTACGTGCATAAAAATTCACAACCGCGACACGCAGCACTTGCAATTGCCAGTATTATTCCGTTTATCGTATGCTGGCGTCGGCTAAACGAATTTCATGGCAATGAAAAAGTAAGGTACATGAGAAGAACACGAGCGTTTGCTCAGATTAAAAAAGTATTCTAGTATGGATTCACATAATGTTTGATGCGATAACTGATACATCGTGAAATGAAAAAGACATCTGATATTACTCGATACTTTATAGTGTGATGAAATTTTTGTGGCTAGTTATTAAAGAAAGTTTGTATAATTCAAAATAAAAATGAAGACTCGTCATTTATTTAAAGAAACGTTCGAGAGCTGATAAGTTCGTAACTTGCTTTGATTTTTATTCAGTAATTTCGATTCTGAAGGATAAACATTGAGGATGGAAATGAATTTTAAATTTCGGTTCGTGATTCCTTAAGCAACGCTGAACATTTTTACAGTCCTATTTACTGTGATAAGTTTACGATATCCGGGCTGAATTTATACCATCTTATTAGATAAAGTTGAAATCATAAAAAGTCGCGATATATTTGAAATATCTTCTGGGGCACGTTACTAAAAGTGTATACTATTTACAGGTAAGAATTAAAGAGTGAAATGATAAACTCCCGAAAATATATAAATTATATAGAAGCTAGGAAATTGGATATTCATATCTGACTTGAATATTAAATAACGTTGGCGTACCACAATATTTACCCACTGATATTTGTTAAACTTTATACTTATCATCAAATCACTCGATTATCTGCTATAATAAAATGCTAGAGACAGATGATTTCCCAGACATTGCGAAACAGCATTGCAACACGATTTGGCATGATTTCTGGCTTGCAGATAATGAGGAAAAACGCATCGTCTCAATATAAAGTGAAATAAAGTTTTTGGCACTCGTTTAAACATTGTCTCGTACCATCACATGCTTTTACATAATATTGAAACATCGTCACAGTGCAGGTTTTCGTTTGCGACGTAGGTGACAAAATGACATTGCCAAGAATCATCGGCTTTGTTGTTCGCTGCACCACTCAGAATTTGTAAATAATTTTGTCAAACGTTTCTATTCCTGTTCGTTGCTGTCAAACAAAATCTTCTATTTACAATTAGCGTCCAATATTTGCATAAAATATTCTACTACTTATATAAAAATTGAACATGTTTCTTAATAATTTCCAATTCGAAACATATTCAATAATAGAAATTCGAATGATAAAATGGAAATTAATTATACATTCAAGATTATTTATATTCTCGCCTCTTACATCAATTTTCATTTCAATTCTCGCTTTAAACGAATACACATATCACATCAGAATTGAACGACAATTTCACAATAGTAGTCGAAAATATAAATTTAATAGCGACATAGACTGTCCGTACTGATACATTAGTGTTTAACAATCCAGGGTCCAGCGAAAACGAATAAAGTTCGCGGCAACGGTTGAATTGCAAATTACAATGAGGTACGAGCTTTTCATCAGCTAATAATCAATTTTAAATTATCTCGGTCGCCTCGAGTGGAAAAGCATTCGGGAAAAGAGTAACCGTGATAAAACTGCGACCCAATTACCTAAAAATCAATTAAGATCGACTCTCGCTAACGCTCACCAATACATCTACGATGAAAAGACGCAGTGCATACGGTAGGTACAAAAAATATACGATGTCAACTGGTTTTAATACAAATTTTACCCAACATATGACGTGCACCTTTGTTAATAAATTTTCTGCATATAATAACTGCAAATAAAATTTACCGCGTGTCACACTAATGAGTTAGATATACAATGATAGCAATTCATTTTACTAGTTTAAAGCATGTAACTTTAAGATTGTGATAAAAATAAAAATATCAGATATGTATATATATGACGGATTAAAGATGCTATAGCGTTAGCTTAGTTTTGATGTGGACGATAAAATTAACAGGGAGGTAGTTTTCCTTATGAACCCTTAAATTTCTCGCCTTATGCTTCTTTCTGTATACGTGATTGCGATACCTGCCGGGTAGCCACACTCTTCCGGTTTCACTGTGAACGATCCGTCGGCTTTTGCATATCTTCCATCTCTCGCCGTTTATCGATCCGTCAGCGCACGAAATGCGCCACTTAACCGACTCCCGGCTTTAGCATAGTAAATTTTGATATCTCTGCCGCGCGGTTCACCGCGTGGTTCACCGCGCGGTAGCCAAACGGATAAGAGCGACGGTCAATCTTCCACGCGTGCGAGCCGATCGGAAGCGAGGTCCTCCAGGTCAAAGAAAAATTAAACCAACAGTGAAACTGTTTATTTGAAGTACACAGTGAATTGAAATTGTTTAATGAGAATTTTTATATTAAATTATAAACATAAAAAATTGAAGCAAGGCTAAAATTGTTTATTCGAAAGTACTGAATGAATTTAAATTGTTAGGTACTTTTAAAACTTTGAGAATAAAGAATTATGATTTTGTTCCATTGTGTAATAAAGAAAAATTAAAACAGAACTAAAGCTGTTTAATTGAAGTATAGCTTATGTACAATTTGAATAAATTTGTATAGATGCTATTCGAGTTTTTTAAATTCTGAATGAATTCATATTGTAAATTTAGAATTATGGAAAAAGGAATACAGATTAACAAATATGAATCGAATTATGGACGCCTGAAGCTCTTTGTTACGTAAATTTTCAGGTAGTAGTTCTTCTAGAAATGGGTAGTGTGCCATCGCAACTTATACACAAGATTTACATATAAATGAGGTTTTGTATAAAGTCAAGTAAGAGAAAGGAGGTAAACGGAGAAAAGCGAGGTCAAGAACTTTTTCAGGCTGATATTAATTTCATGCATTGTAGAGGAATATTTAAAACGTGCCATTTGACTTTTAATCTTACAATTAGAGGCAAGAAACGTGCCCCTGCAATTTAATAGACACTTTATCATATTACATATACGTATAGGATATTTCAAATTCAGTCACATATAATATTTAGATTATACAACAAGTATGTTAAATTGAATTACATACATTAAATATTTGATTAATCAATTAGTAAAAAAATATATCCTGACTCATGTATCAACATCCAATCGAAACCCATAGACGTAGGAACTTGAAACTTGTGGAGTATACGTTTTTCATGACTAATGCTAGTAATACGTAAATTGAATTTAGACACTCGTTTATTAGCTTTTTATTACAAAACTAGTATCAGGACTCGATAAACGATTCGCGATAAAGAAACATGAGTCGCGTGCAATCGGGGAAAGTTTTTAACGCTGCAACGTTCGCTGGTGGATGAAATTCCGGGGAGGTAGCAAGGTTCTGTTTTTACGGCAAGGTAACGGGCAGGGATATCAGGATCGGCGTGTAGACACGCTGTGAACGACAATGAAAAGATGGGCGGGCGAAACCGATAGGATGGGAAGGCTGCTAAAGCCGGCGGAGCGTGCATCTCACAGCTCATCGGTTTCCTTGAAAATCGTCGAGCGATATCTTCCTTGCTCTCTCAGGGTTTAGAGTGTTTAAACTTTAGACCTTAGTTTAGCAAGCGGACCGCTCATCTTCGTCGACGAAACACCCGTCTCTTTGAATTCGGTTCAACTTAAAGATCGATTTCTATACAACAGTGTTTTCTCAACTCCATGTCCATTCCGTATCTAATTTTCAATTGATTCCCGGAAGTTCCTTATAGTACGGAATTCCCGAAACCACCGCTATACGCGAATTGTAAATCAGAATTTTAATATTCCTGATAAATTCAGATATTATATGTATAATTTCAATAATTATAAAATGATGAGTAGATAGCCCTTTACATTTAAATTCGAAATAAAATCTTATATTTATAACACATTTATCTATTATATTTGTTCCAATTTCTGCATATTATATTTTTATAATTTTCACAATGATATAACACATGAAGTCAATGGAAATCTTAAAATTCTTGGGAATTTAGCATTTTCGGGAATCTCGAATCCTTCAAGAATCTCAACAGTTCCGAATCACGATATACTTTCGGGAAACCGACCCGATACCGATCCGATATTTTCGAAAATCTAACACATCTCTATTAGTCTCCAATATTTTTCTATTTCCCAGTCTGACTACAAATTATCTGCAATACTTAGAAGCTAACATAAACTTTAGGTATAGGAACCTCGTCACGGGACGAAGTTGACTATGCAGGATCTCAGTAACTTCTTAAAAATCTTATTATGAGACCGAGCTGCTACCCTGCGAACTTTTCCGCATTTTGCCGAGAAAATGATGCTGCAAATGTGGGTTCCCTTTAAACTTCTAGATGCCGTGGCTCCTTCAAAATATTGTGGTTAAGTAATTTTAGTCATAAATGGATTTGAAAAATTCATTATTCGTTGATTTAATCAACGAAGGATTGAAATTATTTCTATTAATCTAATTGCAGTAAGTATACAATACACTAAATAAAATTTCTTAAATGTGTTTCGCGACAATTTTATGTTCAACGAACAACTGACATAATATATATTAAAATAATTTCATCCAGTATAGAATACATTTAATATGACATAAATGGATATATTAAAACAAAGATTTTCTCATATTCGTTTTGATATCGAGTGAATTTACCATCACAGAGAATTAATTAAAATGCAAGTTTAATTCCAATCCGAGCTATTCTCGAGCATTTTTACATTGTTGGGTGAGTAATTATCGCGCGTCCACACTGATACGTGTGCATGAGTATTAAAACGTTAACCCCTGCCTCGCTGATGGCAAACTGAGAAACGAGCTATTATCTCGAATTGCCTCGTTAGCAATTTACTAGATGAAGTATGCCGTAGTGGGGAATAAAAAAAAAGAAAGAGGGAAGGTGGACGGGAGAAAAAAACGAGCTCGAGAATTCATTCGTCGTGTCTGGCATTAAGAGGCGAATATTCCGGTACAACACATATGACGAGGAGCTGGGTGAAAAGGAAACTCTCGAGGTTGGACGCGATTCACCTCCCGTTTCGCATGAAACGAATGTTGATTCAGTTAAAATTTCATTTTGAATGAGGAATTGTATTGCCTGCATTTATTACCATAACGATTATCTTTTTAATGCCTTTATGAAACAATTGTGACAGGATGAAAAATTGATTGATATTTTGAAATGAGAAACAACAATGTTTTTTGTATTAATTACTGAAATGCTTATCAATATAATTTTTTATAGAACTTGTAAGCGGATAAAAGAAATTAATTGAAAATGAGAAATGTTCTTATTTATCAAGATTCTTATACGTATTATACACTCTTTGTTACATATTTATAAAATAACATTAACTGAGTGAAAATTGTATTATTTCCTAATATTAAATTATAATTTAAAACAGGCAATTTGTATTTGGTCCCACAATCTGATAATCTCCTCTCTCAAGGCGACAAACACAATCGCAGCTTGGATAATTGTTCGCACACGCACGGAGGGGGAAAGAGAACGTGGAAATTCAAACAGTAAATTAACTTTTAATTAACTTGTCCCTCTCGAGCGGCAGCTTTCGTTCTTTATTTTTCGCTACATTATCCTGTTAAGGATACACAGTTGCTTGCTATAAAATTTCAGATTTTTATAATAGTCGAATTATAAATATAAATTTCTCATTAATTCTCTATATTCCACAATTAATTAATTAAATAATTGTTTTAATGTCTTTCGTTTGGAATATCATGCGTGATGAGTAAAATAAAAATCCAAGGCAATCCACAGGCATGTATCTCAGTTTGGCCGAGGCTTAACATAGGTCTCAAACCATAAATCGCGGTAAACCGGTGAAGGGACTTAACTGTTATGAAATTGGCAAAGTTTTAGGGGTCAACGTGAACATTGAGACGTGCCACTTTAAGTTTTCGTCCACCCGGCAAAGCCTCGTCCGAGAACTGTCGGCAAATTTGTCTTTCTTCCTTGTATCGAACCATGTTTTATTCATGCCTGAGCCCTCAATCAGAGCAACGTCCCGTAAATATTGAAACATTTCCGTACGAAAAATGAAAGTGATATTATCCGGTTGTAAGAACGAATTAAAGTGTTGCACATTTACTCCGAGTAATTAACGATTCAATCATTGTCTATAAGTTTTTTCATAAATGTAATGTGGCGATATATGTAAATGCAAATTATGATTTTTTTGACAAACATCATTTCTATAATCATTGACACATTCTTCGATTTGCTAATTGATCAGATTTTATTAATGTTGTTTCATCAATACATTCTGGTTACACTCAGTTTGCCGAGTTGAAATTCTTTTATATATNACTAATATGAATATAAGCAAATACTGTGTTCGCATTCTCTTTCAGGAATCACAAGCAAAATTCAGCATTTCAAAGATCTAGGAATAACAGCGATTTGGTTATCGCCAATCAATTCAAGCCCTATGAAGGATTTCGGTTACGATATATCAGATTTCAGACAAGTCGACAAAACTTTTGGTACAATGGATGATGTGAAGAAACTTATCAAGACTGCGCACGAAAAAGGTGTGAAGGTAATGTTCAGTGGTAAAACATTATTGGAAATGTTGCCTTCTCAACTTTTATGACAATCTACTATATTAATATTTTTATTATATAAATACATCAATTCACTAAGCT
>NW_017176578.1:30903-33639 GCF_001652005.2 Ceratina calcarata | reverse complement strand
GAGTGGAAATCGAAAGTGGCCCATGGGCAGCTATGCCAGCCCTTAACACCACGCGCCTTTCGTGGCTGATCACAGCCACGTTGAAACGTTCATCCGCCGATTTTGTACTGCCCACGCCTGAGCCCCTCCCGCACGTCGGGAACAACAACTTAGTCAAAGTTATATCTCTGCCAACTCATGGATGGATGTTCCACTCTATAGTGAACACAGAACAGAGACTTATTCTTCTAGACCCCCTTCGCCTCGTCTTCATGCCTATTTCCATGACCGAGGTATCTACCGCTAAGAAATTAAGCGACCAATTGATTGTAAAGCGTTATGCCCCCGATTACTCTACGCGTGTACAAGATAACAGTCTCACTAACATACTCGCTAAACACGATTCAGGCGAATGCGAAACAAAATACGCGCGCATTCAGAACACCGCCTGGATCCAACTAAAATCAGGAAACAAATGGATAAGGATTACCCGCAAACAAGAAACTCTTCACATTTTCTGTACTGACAAAAAAGCGAGACATGTAGAACTTTCCCATAATTTTATACTTACATTAGCTTCAGATTGTAAAGGATTATCGCTCTCAGCTACCTTAAAACCGAGTAACGTTATAGGCAGCAACAAGACTGCATATTTTCAAATAGTCAGCGTGCCATTAAAGACGCCTAACCTAAATATCACTGGAAGCGATATTTCTCCTAATTTAATTCACGAATCACATGTAGCAGCGGAAGATTTGCAATCCATTGGACGAACAGTAGGAGAGCTGCAAAATCTAACCGATAAAACGCTTCATCGGCAGCATTTAAGACCCTGGACGAAAAAGTTTTATGAATATCTATCTTTGTGGGAATGTGAGGATGCATGGGTGTAAGGATGTGTGTGGCCACGTGTCGTCAGGCGGCGCGTGGAGGACCCGCGGAGGTCAGCGGAAGCGGATTATCGGCAACCATCCGAGCGGAGTCGACATTGTTTAAACAATGTTTCGAGTTCCGCGGATGGTGTCGATGATCAAGGGCCGCCGCGAGCCGTTGGGACTCCACGCGTCCGGTTGGCAGCAGCGGTGGTGGTGTGATAGGACGATTGACGAATGTGTGAAGAATGTGTGAGAAGTGTGTGGAGGGTGGTGTGGCTGAGAGACGCGAGCGAGTTGGCACAGTTGTGAGTTGCGAGCCGAGCGTATAACATCGATTAAAGTTTTTCATAAATCTAAACCGAGCATAATTCTGATTTATTAGGAGTCATCTTCAAAAATTTCTCGCATTTAAAGGTTTTGCGATCACCAGAGCAGTAATTACAATAATCAGGCTTTTGCACCACATGTAAGACCTTCCTTGAATTACTTGCGGGCCCCTTAGCATTGTTGTTTGCTTGCGAATTAGATTGTGCATTCGTAGCTTCTAGAATCTGGCATCGATTTGTAAGGAATGAGATGAATTCTTTGAGTGTAGGTAACTCTCGCGATTGTATTGTTTTTTCCCATTCTTGGTGCGTAATCTTATCTAATTTTGAGGTTATTGCAAAGATTAGGATGGCATCCCACGAATATACTGGTTGTCCTAAAGCTGTAAGAGCGCGCGTATGCTTATTTATGTTATCAAGAATTTGTCGAACGTTTGTTGCATTCTCGCGCGTAAGAGTAGGCTGGTCAAATAACGCCTTTAAATGACTTTGTACGTTTGTTATCATACCTTTCAATTAAAAGATCCCAAGCAATATGATAATTGTCTTCTGTAGTTTCGAGCGATTGAGTCACAGTCGCTGCCTCGTCTTTCAAACACGAATGCAAGTAATGAAGTTTTTCGATTTTTGAAATGTGAGTTTTATTATGTACCATGGATTTGAAAGTATCAAAAAAACACGTCCATTGATCGTATGCTCCATTGAAAGTTGGCAAATCAATCTTTGGAAGGTGTACATTAGACCGATCAACTGCTGTTGCTGTCCCATTAATGACAGTAACATCTCGCTCTTCTCTATCTGAGATAGGAGAGTGAACTCTAAGGAGGTGACGTGCTTTTCGCAAGAGATTGTAATAATTTTCTTCGAATTCGTCTCGATATTTATCGTTTTTGGAAGATGTTTCCACCAACTCAATTTCTATTTGAATGTCTTCAAATTCACCTAAGTGTCCAGTTATTTGATTTAATCGAAAACTAACTTCATCATAACAATTGGCTGTAGTTGCATTCTTAAGAAACGCACCAAAAAGTGTAAGGTGACGCTTTAAATTACCGCGTTTTTCTTTAGTCTAGCTAAATCTGCGATTTTGGAGACTGATCATTCGAAGGGAAAAAGATGTCAAGGACGGATCAACGATTCAGAAAATGAACTCACCCTGTGTAGACTTCCAATACCTGTTTGCCCCACGATGAATGCGCTGAAGTGATGCTGCTTTGAGGTTGACTCTTGGTTGACGATCTCTTCTCGCTGCGTAAGATGAGATGCGAAGATTGTCTCCACGTCAATTGGTTGAGGATGTTGAGACTGTTGTCTGCTTCGAATTGCCACCGATTGCGTGTGTGGTTGCTGGTATGAATTGGAGATGACTAATTGTAAGTTGCAGTGAGAAAATCCTTTCTCATAGTCACTCGAATGATATGTATTATAGTCTAAACTTGTATTTTCCCGACGCTGAGTAGGTGCTGTGATCCGGCTTGAAGGACCATATGTTGTGAGTTGCGAGAGTAGACTCCCGTTGCCTCGGTGCTACGCGCCAATTTAATATTGCGTAGCTG
>NW_017176578.1:9110-30580 GCF_001652005.2 Ceratina calcarata | reverse complement strand
GTGTGAGAAGTGTGTGGAGGGTGGTGTGGCTGAGAGACGCGAGCGAGTTGGCACAGTTGTGAGTTGCGAGCCGAGCGTATAACATCGATTAAAGTTTTTCATAAATCTAAACCGAGCATAATTCTGATTTATCCCCTGCCGTGGAAAGGTCACTTAAACCCTCCTATCCCATATCTTACGCCGGTTACGTACTCTTGCAAGCCTATTGTTCCATCCTTTTAATAAACTCTTAAAAAAGCAACACAGTCTTGTTTCTCTGCGATTCGACGACAATGCCATATTAATGCGCCGGATAATCTCCGGCAAGCGTGAGTCAACTTGCTGATAGTGAAGGAAGGCGAGGGACGTTCTCGAGTGACTCTGAGGCAGGGATGCCAGAATGTAGGATTTCTCCTCTTCCCGAGCTGTCCCTCACTACTTTTTTTTGCCCCCACTTACGTTACCCATGATCATTGGGAGCGCAGTCCGTCGAGCACATTTGAAGCGTGAGTGCGTAGCGTGCACGAGGTGTGTGTAGAAAGAAGAAAATCGACGAGTACGAAGTAAGTGCGCGTGTACACGTTTCAATTAAGTTTTCTAGATATATTTTCGGGCAAGAGTTCAGATTACTACCAACGCCTAACCCGCCCCCCAAGCTTTTTACATGAAACATGTATTTCTATTAATTTGACAATGAACATGAATATAACAATCATTTTTGGCGGAATTCGATTCTTTTTAATCTACTACTAGATGATAATTATCAAGAACTACTACACGATCACGCTGGCTTACATAAATATAATACATGCAACCATTTAACACATTGTAAGGAAACAGGAATAGGCCGTAGGTTATAATATAAAACCACGATTCATACAACGATTAAAATTGAACACTCTCCGTTTATTTGACGTGTTTATACGACCACGGTTCGTACAAGAGTGCTTTTCCAACCATTTTTCTTAACTATCAGGCCTCGACGTCACTATGGCCCTCAGCGACCCTTGTTTATAGCATCTTGGCCTTGAAGAGTCTTTCCTCGTAAAAGAGAAAGCTCCTTAACAAACTACCCATGGTCCACTTCAGCCGTTACAATCGTTCAATTCTAAATTTTCTAACAACATAAGTCACTAATTTTTCTTTCAAGTATTTCGTATCTTAAAACATCAATTGAAATCGATATATGATAAGACACCTTGGGAAGAGATATAGTTTTATTTCACACATGGAACTAAAAATACATTTATGTTATCCAGCTGTATATACAAAAACAAAGTGTTTGATTATTTGGAGAATTCATTCATCTCTCAAAAGAGAAACGGCAGGAAATTGTTGCAAAAATAATTCGTGCTTATGCATATGCATGTGTATGCGCGTAGCGTGAAAGTGATAAACATATGATTCATAAGACAGAAGCCGAATTCAGTAGACTTATATACAGTGAGTCCCACGTAACACTATTTACCATTTTTCAAGTACTGGCGTTATTCTGACAACAAAATATTTTCAACAAAAGTTGATCAGTTTTCTATTGGCTATACAAAAAAGTTGGAAAAAAAATTTTCTACTATTGTCAAAATCACCTTCATTTTTTTAAATGGCATTTTGTATTTTTGACCTAATATTATAGCCCGTGTTACGATGTCGAACCGTGCCAAGAACCCGATGGGTGACCGAGTATGTCGACTCGGTCGAGTTTAATTAGGAAAGGAAAAAGACGTACAGGCGACCCTAATCTAACACCGTGTGTTAGCTTCGGTAGCTGTAGGATGTGGACGACTAGGCAGGATCAGTCCCCTTTAGCCACTTATGTATAAAGGTTGTCGGATTGGCAGATCAACTTCGTTGATACGTCTCGAGCAGCTAAGACATATCGTTCGCGAGATACTCCGGTTACCAGCTAATATGGAATCAGGGTTTAAATGAATATTGAAACGAATTTAAGAGTTTAAACACACAGTCTTATATGTATTCACTAAAATACTCGGTACAATATTCTGTTAGTTGATCGAGTCTTGCGGTAAGAGAATTCCTATTTTGATTAACGCATTGAAGTCGCGGGGAAAATCTAAGTCTAAACTCACACGAAAATTCTCAACGGGGTGAGACAGCGCTTCCGCTTGCTAGAACTCTAAATCCAGACTAATCCGAAGGGTTTTTTTTTTCCCCAATATGGCGATGGTTTGTTGAAGGAGGGGGTCTTCAGTAGTAACCCGAGGTGTTGGTTCAGCCCTTTGACGCCAGATGGAGTCTCCTTCGAGGTCCTATGGCGCGTGGGCCATAATTACTAGAAGGATATTAACCGGGTAGTCAAGCGGGTGTTTGCAAGGAACATTTATTAAGAGCGTGAAAGACGCGAGCACGTGCGTGCGCGTAATGGCGGACCGCGTGTCCGCGTTAACAATGATCTCGCCACTAAAGACTGGCGCTAAGTCGCGATGCAATTAATACGGACTTATGTATAGAGAGTCTTTTAATTTGTACTTTAATTCACGATAATCCGCGAGAACGGATGCGCGTTCTATTCGACGATGTGGTCGGATAACTTGAAACGCGGCTGAGCGTAAGGAGCCTCGATAGTACGTGTCTGATCGAACGTGCGTCCAACGGAAGACTGGTGGTTGAACGGAAGAGGAGTTTCCGCAGCTAGGCAGGAGCCTAGGCTAACTAACGCAAGGCGATAAAACTCCCTAGCTATGATGGCGCAGCGACGCCACAGTCCGTTCCTGCCAACCTAAGCCAACTTACCGGAAGACATTAGTATGAGTATGTTGTTATCTTCTTGATGTAGCGGTATATTCAAAAGTGCAACTTGATGTAGAGGGTGGAAAAGTTTCAAAAAACCACCATGAAAAATAAATTAGGCAGAATAAGATGGAAACTCTCGGTCGGGTGAGAACCGGAAATTTGGCCTGGACCAGGGTGAGGTGCATGCACCGCGACCAGGACGACGATTTGGAAGTGAAAGAGGAAATGAGTTCGAGCCAAGGGTGTAAGATTTTACCCTGTGGCTACCACAACCTCTTGCGGGAAAAGGTTTGAGCAGACGTATGACTAATACATACAGGAACAAGCAAAATAATTTTTAAAAATTGTTAGATGTAATGATACAAGCAAAATTAAGGCTAAAGTAGATTAGGCGAGAAATATTAGATGTAATGATTAAAATTATAATATGAATAAGTTAAAGCTAGGTAAATATATTAGGAAAATTTAAATTGCAAACCATGTCGACGGGACCGACTCCAGGGGAGGAGAGGAGGTGACGCCCCATCACCACTCCAACAGCACTTTGATGAGCAGCAGAATGACATTGAGCTCATTGGAATTTAGTAAACAATGGAAATTTGACTTTGATTTTATACGGAATTGTGTGTCTATTAAATTTGGTCAGGTCTCTGATGAGTTTATTACTTGGAACGTCAGTGCTGAAGCTTTCAATAAGACGCTCTATGTATTCCCCTATAAGAGGAGTGCCAGCCCTCCTGGAAAGCTCCAAGGTGCTAGTGTTCTAGGGAACTCGTATGATTGTTTTTAATATTTTGTTTTGCACTCTCTGCATCTGAATTGTTCTGGTTTTAGAGATACAATCCCACCAGACTAGTGCTCCATAAGTAAGAACAGGTCGAATAGAGATTCTGTATATTGCAAGCCTGATATTTCTATTTAAATTAGACGAGGGGTTTATATGTGCTCTGAGTGCACCAACTACCTTCATAGTTTTTAAGATGCGATCGGATAACGCTGGTATCCAGGTAAGTTTGGTGTCTAGAATCACACCCAAGTAGGTCACCTTGCCAGACCAGTTTATTGGGATACCCTGGACGTCAAGGGGGCATGAAGGTCGATCAAGTTTTCTAGTGAAGATAATAGCTTCTGTTTTATCAGCGTTTAGGGACAGCTTCCATTTAGCAAAAAAGTCAACAATTTGGTGAATGTACTCTTGCATGCGGGCATGGGCAGCCCAGAGTTTAGTAGACGAAGTCAACAAGACAGTGTCGTCTGCATACAATGCTAAGGTGCAATTAAATTTCGACGGTATGTCGTTTATGTAAATATTGAAAAGGATTGGTCCAAGTATGGATCCTTGGGGCACTCCGGCCAACACATTCCTGGTAGTCGAGGCAATCCCATCAGCTTTAACATAGAAAGTTCGTTCAGAGAGGTAGTTGTGAATCATTAAAACTGTTTTATGATGAAACCCTAGTAGATGAAGTTTATATATAAGAGCGTGATGCCACACTGAATCGAACGCCTTTGCTAAATCAAGCAGAACCATGACGGTAAACCTATTGGTATTTAATGCATTTGTAATTTGTTGGGCTATTCTGATAATCTGATGGAGTGTGGAATACGACCTACGAAAGCCAAATTGTTGGTTTATCAATATGCCGTTTTTTTGTAAATGGCTGTGAATTTCATACGAGATAACAAGTTCGAGCGTCTTTCCAAGGATTGAAAGCAAGCTGATGGGCCTGTAACTCGAAGCCTTGTCACAAGGCTTACCCGGTTTGTGTATGGGTGACACCTTTGCAATCTTCCAGATCTTGGGAAAGTAAGAATTTACCAGACAGTACTTGAAGATGTAGTAAATCTGGACTATTATTTTGTCCGAGGCCTTTTTCAACATCAATACTGAGATCCCATCCTTCCCGGGAGCCTTATTGTTCCCAAATCTTTTAATAATGAATCTGATGTCATACGGAGCAAAGTCCCCAAGGGGATCCCAGTGATCATCTCTTACAGTGTGTAATTTATTTATGAATTGATCGACCTGCGCCTGAACCGGCGAAGCAACAGCGCTAGCCTCCGTAAAGACCTGCTCGAAACGGTCAGCGAGAATCTCAGCTTTTTCCTGCGCCGAGACCGCGACGCGAGCACCATCACCAAGACTTGGGAGCGTGGTTTTAGCATACTTGCCCGTTAAAATTTTGTAAGTTGTCCAGAAGGTGGGATCAGTTTTTCTGAAAGAATATAATCTATTATTCCAGTCCTTACTTCTTAGAAAAGGGATTTGCCGTTTGATCTCCTTAGTTAAGTCATGTATAATCAGGTTAAAATACTGACAGACTCCGATGTTCTGATCATGTTTTCTGACACGTCTTCTTCTTCGAATCAAGGCAAGAAGGTACGTATCATTATGCATAAATGCATGTCTGGTTTTTTAAGTATCGATCTTGGTGGTGGATGCTCGCCTCGAGGCGTGCAATTTGCACGTAAAGCTACGGATCTCATCATCGACCTCGCCAGCCGAGTCAAAATTAGTCCTCAGGTCGTAGTTGGCAGTAAGCAACTTGTACTTCTGCCAGTCGGTTTCAGAATCAATGCCGACCTCAGCGTCCAGGGCATCCGGCACGATTCGTAACGGTGTGTGGTCAGAAGGACCAGGATCTAGTGTTTCACACTTGACCGACTGGCTCAGCGATGAAAGAAAAATGTCGAGCGTTGAGGGGTTTACACCTGGTACGAACCTGGTGTAACCTTCGGGATGTATCACCTCATACGCATTATTCATTTGGTGTTTGAAGAGAGTAATCCCACTCCTGTTAGCCTTATTATTGTTCCATGCCCGGTGCTTAGCATTGAAATCGCCGCCTAAAATGAACGGAGACCCTATGACCCTGAACAGACCCTGTGAGGATATCAAGGATTGCAGGAGTGATATTGACCACTGGTGGGACATAGGCAACCCCGACGTAAATTTTTGGGATTGCTAATTTAATGAAGCAGTACTCTATGCCACTTATCCTGTTGACAACAATAGGGGAATGCGGGAGATTTCTGTTAATCAGAATGGCAACCCCGCAACCCCTACCTGAGTCCCTATCCTGCCGATAAGTAAGGAAACCAGGAACGCTAGCAGTATCATTTATGGTTAGATTAGTTTCCATAAGGAGGACAACATCAGGTTGCTCCTTAGTGATTAAAAGCAAAAGTTCGTTTCTATGTTTTTTGAACGACCGTAAGTTCCAAAGTAATATTTTGGGGAAGTCCGGCATTTAATCCAGGCTACTCATTACAGTCAAGAAGACTTGAAATTTTTCCCTATTACTAGAGCAGTTCTTTAGTTTTTCTTAGCACTCGTACGGTGTTAAGCATTAAATTAACATCAACTAAGGCATTTAGAGTACTGAATTCATTGAATAGGTCACTCAGACTCTCACCGGTAGCCTGAGGGGTACGTGGTTCCTTATTACCTGCCTTACCGGAGTTAATATTATTATTTAGGGTATGAACGTTATTTAAACTATGTACGCTTTTGGTACTGCCTTTTAGCGCCTCGGAGTAAGAGATACCCTGCCTGGTTGTTGCCCTAGGGTAAACCTGAGAGTCTAGGGGCTCGACAGGGAATGGCCTGACGCCATTCGGTCTAATATAAGAGTGAGATTTATCCCTGAGCTTAAGATAATTTTCTAAGGACGGACAGCCCGAGAAATTTGCCGTGTGACTTCCTGCACAGTTAACACACTTGGCAGGGGTGTCTCTCGGTTTTTGGCACTCCGACGAGTGATGACTTCCTCCGCATTTTACGCATTTAGGCGCCATATTACAGTTTGTCGCGGAATGACCAAAGGCTTGACACCTGAAGCATTGGGTATAATTTTTGTTCGAATAAAACTTTTCCCAGTACACCCTGATTGAAAAGATATAGCCCACTTTGTTGATCGCACTCAGGCTGGTGCAAGCAGGAAAATTTATCCTATATATAGGTTTGCTGGGAGATTTCCCAATGAGGGATCCAATTAACCAGGATAATCCCGCTCTACGAATCTCATCGAGCACTTCGTTGATAGGAGTGGCTGGCAATCCTCTAAGGGCAACACTGAGCACCCTATCTGAATTTTTTGTAAAGGTGAAAAACCCTTTGTTGTTTTCCTTTAAGAAATTTACGAGTTTGTCATGCGCTTCAATGTTGTTGAATTGAACTCGTATTCCTTTTTTCAATAATTTTAATTTAAAAGATTTTCCACACAACTCCGTCAACTGCTTTTCAAACGCCGAAGCGGAACAGGAAAAATTAGATACAAAAATCGGAGGAACCTTTGCCGAGATCCTTCTCTCCTTTTCAGAATTAGTTTTAATATCTGAATTGATAGTCACATTTATCCCTGGTTCAGGGGTATTTTTACTTGCAGCATGTGAAGCATCATCATTTGAGTCAAAAGCCAATGCAAGCAGGCCGTAACGGTTTGAAGTTGGCACGTTCGGAACCGCCTCCATTTTGTCGACGCTCGGTCCCGTGTACGTGGCGACCGGCGTAACGGATTTTGCGGACTCTTTGTCTAGAGACAAAGAGTTTCTTGGAGAGATTCTCCTCGACATAATTTCTTTTAATTGCGCGGCACTGATTTTAGTTTTTAAACTCATGTCTGATTTGATTAGCCGTTCCGCTGGCACATTAACAAGTTTGATTACTTTATTGCGATGCGCGTAATTTGCTGAACTCACAGCACGAGACTCAGACGTGTCCGAGTCGCAAGGAGAGAAGTACCCGGTCTCGGTATCCCGATCATGAATTTATTGATTAGAAGCAATTGATTCTGTATCAAAATGCCCTACCTTAGTGCTGCTTAAAGCTTCAAGAGCCTTCAACCCGGCAGATGAGGACTCATCCAACCTCCTCTCCTCCTCCTCGAGACCCCTCCGGGTCGAAATGATTGTTGTATTTCCTAAGTTGGCAAAATCAAGCTCATTTACGAGCTGAGTCTCCAAGACCATAGGTCTTTTGAGACTACGGCTAACCTCAGTTGGTTTTTTGAAGTCAGCCGATTTATCGGCCACTTCGGAAAACACTGATGTTATAAACAACTATTAAAAAGCAATTAGAAAGAAAATAGGCACTCCTGGTCACAATGTGGCAGAGACTCACTGATCACTTATGGTCGCACGATGCTCACCGCTCGGCGTTCAGCGAGCGAATGAATCCAGACTAATCCGAAGGGCTTTTTTTTTTTTGTTGGCGATAATTATTGGGAGGTGGAACAGCCCCATCCGAGGTTGGACGACACCCTTATTCAACTTGGACGCAGATCCCTCTCAATACTGCTCCTGTCAGCTGTTGCCAACTTATCAGTAATTCTGAATATTAAATCACTCCCGAATAGCCAGACCACCTGCGCACGTCGACTTTCGGAATCGAAGTGTGATCCAGACTAATCCGAAGGGCTATGGTGTAGAGACCTTTTATACCCAAATGAGACCCTTTCTAGAACCTTCCACGCTTATAGCCTCGCCCCGTGACTCACTTGGGTCAGGGATGCGTACGTGACCAGCAACAAACGTTTTGGAAACGCGCAGAGCCGTATTCGTACACAAGGCTGTATACGTAATACCCGTATGAAAACAAATTCAACGACTTAGATACCATGATCTTCCGATGACCTTCAAGGCAAGGGCGAATACAGTAATTACGAATTTTAATAATTATCATAAGTTATTATCATCCATTCAAGCAGACTATCACTTCTTATCATAATTTTCATTTCTTTACTCATCAGATGGTCGTGGTATCTAGATCGTTGAACTCGTCTTGATACGGGCTATAATATTGTTAAGTTAAAAATACAAAGTGCCACTTAAATAAATGAAGGTGACCTTGACAGTAGTAAAAAAAAATTTTGCTTCCTAACTTTTTTTGTTGCAACGTATAGCCAATCGAAAACTGATCAACTTTTGTTGAAAATATGTTTTTGTCAGATTATCGCGCAAGCACTTGAAAAGTCGTGAAAAATATTACGTGTGTAAAGTTTCTCATGTGCTGGATGTGGAGTCAGAAATAATAATTGTTGAAGATCACTTAAGCTTATATATATCGTAGTCTTTATTAATAGTATCCAAACACGTTCTTAATCCGCTCTCGCTTGCTTACTTTCTGCCATACTGTCAACTTAACTCTACTAATCCTAAACACTACCAACTACTTATCAGTTAACATGACATCTCCTCTCTTAACAATAACGAAATCACATATTCAATCTTTGATTCTGGTACTCCAAACTCTCATGTACATTATATAATCTCCTAGGTATGACGGAGGATTGATCTGTCTTCCGGATCGCGTGACCGTTCTGGGAGACGATCGGCTTTCATACTTGACATCGTTCTCGCATATTTTTTGGGAATCTTTTGTACTCTTATGCGCCTCATTTGATAATTCCAATGTGTTTTTCGTGTTTAAATTAGATTCCATTCTTGCATCATTAAATGGAAAATCATACAAGTGTGCCCTATTATTTACTATTTTGCTACCATTATCAAGCTGAACTTGATATAACCTCGGAGTATCGCGCACATTTGTTATTTTACCTGGTAATAATGGCATATTCAGATCTTTGCGAACAAAAACTCGATTGTTTATATTTAACGGTTCAAGATTGTGCGCATTCTTATCGTATTGTTTTCTCTGAGTTTCTTGTCTTATTTGTAGTTTCTGTTTATTTTTACAGTCGCGATCAATTTTATCCCTTTGTATTCTGATTGGTAATAGTCCACGAGTTTTGTGTCCAAACAATAATTCATTTGGAGATCCGATCTGATCAGAGATCGGAGTATTCCTGTATTCTAATAGAGCTAAACTTGGATCCTTGCGGGACATTTCAAGCTTTTTGAACATGTTTTTAATTGTAGCGATATGTCGTTCCACCATTCCATTTGACTTTGGGTATATTGGGCTGGACGTAATATGTTCAAAGTTCCATGTTTCTGCAAATTCTTTGACATTTATATTATTAAAATGAGTCCCATTGTCTGAAATTACTCTTTTAGGAATTCCAAATATGGAGAAAATTGATTTGAGTTTTGCAACAATTGTGGTACTGTGCATACTCTCCAGTTTCATGACTTCTACAAATTTACTAAAATAATCTATGACTAACAACCATTCAGCATTGCAAAAATGAAATATATCCATGCCCACTGTTTCCCACGGACCATCTGGAATTTGGTGTGGAATCAGAGATTCTTTAACATTTGCTTTTTTGTATGTAGCGCATGTTGGGCATTTATCTACAAGATCTTCTATTTGTTTATTCATATTAGGCCAATACAGAATCTCACGAGCACGAATCTTACATTTTTCTTTCCCTAGATGAGCATAATGTATTTTCTCCAACAGTTGCTTTCTGAACTTCTTTGGTACAACAAGCCTCTGGGCTTTAAATATTAACCCGTCTATTATACTTAATTCCTCGCGGAAACTGTGATACGGTTTTAGAATATCTATTAATTTTGACTTCTCATTTGGCCAACCTCTCTTGATATACTCTACTAAAAGTTGCATTTCTTCATCGATTAGACATTCTCTTTTGAATTCCTCTTTTTTATCTAGTGTTATCGGGAAATTATCCATAAGGAAACATACTTGAGCTTCTATCTCTTCTTCAAGATCATCAGTTCCATTCTGCAGATATGCACGAGATAATGCATCAGCAAGAAGCAATTCTTTACCGGGTTTGTATCGTATTACAATGTCAAAATTTTGCAATGACAGTCTCATTCTAAGCAATCTTGGGGGACATTCATTAAGAGGTTTATTAAATATCGCTTCGAGTGGTTTATGGTCGCTTTCTACAGTGACTGTTTTGCCAAAGATATATTGTCTAAATCGATTACATGCAAAACTAATAGCCAATGTTTCCTTTTCAATTTGAGCATAATTTTTTTCTGTGTCTGTCAATGATCTACTGGCATAGGCTACTGGTAAGTTTTCTTGTAGAATGACAGCACCTAATCCATTCTGTGAAGCATCAACTGAGAGTGTCACTGGTCTTTGTACGTCGAAGAACTTGAGTACTGGTTTATTTATAAGCTTCGATTTCAGTTCATTGAATGCTTTCTCCGCATTTGAATCCCAGTTCCATATTACATTTTTTTTCGTTAAATTACGCAACACGGCATTGATACTCGATAGATTAGATATAAATTTCCCAACGTACGTGACCATACCCAAAAAACGTTCCAATTCTTGCTTGTTGCTCGGTGCTCTCATTTCAACGATTGCTTTGATTTTCTCGTCACTGGGTTGAATTCCTTTTTCTGTGAATATGTGGCCTACATATTTTACTTGTTTTACACCAATATTACATTTCTTTGGATTAAATCTTACACCCCTTTCTTCAGCTCTCTTTAACACTTTCCTTAGTCTTTCATCATGCTCTTTTTCATCCCTTCCCCATACTAATAGATCATCTATGTAAATTTCTACTCCTTCAATGTCTCCGAACACCTCACTGAAACATCTTTGAAATACCTCCGATGCAGATGAGATCCCATATGGCATTCTTAGAAATCTGAACCTTCCAAATGGAGTACTGAAAGTTACCAACTCTGTACTTCTTTTTGCCAATTTTATTTGCCAAAACCCTTTATCAGCATCTAATGTACTAAATATCTTTGCTCCAGATATTCTTGCACAAATTTCTTCAAAAGTTGGAATTTGAAAGTACTCCCTTTGGATGTTTTTATTCAAATTAACAGGGTCTAAACATAGCCTTAATGAATTATTAGGTTTTCTAACTATTACAAGATGATTAACCCATTCTGATGGTTCTTTAACCTCGCTTATTATTCCTTGTTCCTTCATTTTCTCCAGCTCCAATTTCAAAGGCTCCAAGATAGCTATGGGAACTTTTCTGCATGGCATTATACAACCTCTCGCATTCTTGTTTAATTTTATTTCATATTCAAAATCACTTATACATCCTATTCCGTTAAACACCTTTCCATATTCATCCATTATGCGCGTTTTATTAAGACTTCTTTCAATTGTGTCAATTCTTTTTATAAGGTTTAAATTTGTTAGAGAAGGTAACCCTATAATTGTAGGAACGTCTTTCTTTTCATCTATGACAATAAATTCGAGTACTTGGTCATTTCTGTTTTTGAATTTGCATGTTAGATTGCACTTGCCAAGCACCTCAATTGATTTACCTCCATAAGCACTTAATTTAACATTTGTATTTTTAATGTCAGGTTTGTTGTCATACATAGTCTTTAATACTTCACAGGGAATTACATTACAATGTGCACCTGTGTCTAATTTAACCTTTAATTGTCATTTATTATTGATTGTTATTGTTTCACACCAATCTTTCCCATTCTCAACAATCGAGGCTATAAATAACGATTCTACTTGCTCATGGAGGTTTACATTTTGTGGATTTTCATCAAGATTATCTTGATTCTCAAGCACATCGACTCGCTTTGACCTACATACAGTTGCAAAATGATTTAATTTCTTACAATTTGTACATGCTTTACCATATGCTGGACATTGTCGAATGGGATGAGTCCTGTTGCATCTGCTGCATCTCCGCGTTTGCTGACCCTTATTGGTGTCCCATGACTCCATCAAATGCCTATCTCCCCAATTGGAAGTCGAAACGGTGTTCGTTGAAGAAGCTGGCCGATGGCGTGGTTCCATCTTCTGTCGCCTATCCACATTTGATGATCCAGTCATTCTCATCGAGTGTACCTCCGTGTCTGATCCTTCAATTGTTTGAAGCTGAGCCATTGATAATTCAGCCGACTTGCACATTTTCATGCACTTATCCAAGTCTAAATTTTCTTCTCTCAAAAGTCGCATTTTGAGATCAGTATTATTCATTCCACAAATGATTCTGTCTTTTATTAAGCTATCCCTCAGTTCGCCGAAGTTACACGTGGTACTGAGTTTTCTGAGGTCGGTTATGAAGGATGTGAATGTTTCTCCTTGCTGTTGCATTCTTGTGAAAAATACATATCTTTCCACACTCTCGTTTGACCTCGGAGAGCAGAATTCCTCAAATGCACGCATCACATTGTTGTAAACTTTTTTCTCTTCGTCAGTAAGCGTAAAGATGGGAAATTCAGGAGCTTCTGGACCGATTAGATGAAGAAGGACAGCAATCCTTCTCTTCTCATCTTTCGTATCAAAGGCAGTTGCCATCATATACACTTCAAATCTTTCTTTCCATTTTCGCCAATTTTCTTTCAAGTTCCTTTCAAATGAGAGGGGAAGAAGGGGAGGCATGGACAAGTCCATTTCGTCTTCTTGAGATACCGATAAAAAAAATTCCTCGTCACTTTCGTTGGATGAAGAGTTTATATTTAAAGACGGACTTCCGTAATGTGGCGGGACGTCCTTTCTTTCATCACTTTCCATTAATACTATTACTTATCGGGCATCCTGTCTACAGCGCCATATAAAGTTTCTCATGTGCTGGATGTGGAGTTAGATATATCGTAGTCTTTATTAATAGTATCCAAACACGTTCTTAATCCGCTCTCGCTTGCTTACTTTCTGTCATACTGCCAACTTAACTCTACTAACCCTAAACACTACCAACTACTTATCACTTAACATGACAACGTGGAACACCCTGATATTGCAGAGGTGACATTTGTGATGCGTTGTTTCGCGTATGCACAGCGAATTTAGCAACAGTACAATACGAGTTTCAATAAATTGCTGTATCTGACATTTTTTACGGTGGTTCTGCTGGAAAAACTTCGTGACTCACGATGTTTGAAAATTACGTACGAATTGAAACTTACAGGGTCGGCAGTAAAAAAAGGTCTAGCACAGACATGACGTAAGGTGTCGCGCACGCGATACGACCTTCAGTAGGAGCCTAGGTGGGGATGCTTTAAATACTGTGAACGCATTATGGTCCGCTGTGTTATTGTGGCTATGGCACGAGGTAGGGAAAACTATTAGAGTAGGGAGAAATGAGTTGGCCATGCCTGAGCTACTCGATGCTGTACAGCGGGTAGGGGATTCATATTTTTGCACTAGTGTAGGGAAGAAGTCACCAGATCCTTCTGAGGCCCCTGTACTTTTACATGGGTTTTCTTATACTTTCAACTTTCTGCTATGTCATTGTTTCTTACGGCGGATGCATTTTTCGAGCCCAAAATTCCGCCGGAAACCACGTAAGATTTTTCTTACGGTACGTTACGTTATGGTAATCTTAATGGTCTATAATAAGTCTACGTCTTGTTTTGTCATCGTTTGGCATTGATGTTGCTAGATTTTTACATAATTTTGAAGCGTTAAAATAAAAACAATTTTAATGTAGGTCGTGGTAATGTGCGCAGGTTAAAATTGTTTTCATTTTCAAACGTCAAAATCATGTCAAAATCTAGCAGTATCAATACCAGATCGAGGATTGAAAAAAGCAAGATGTAGGATGGTATTTATAGTCGTTGCTTATTCTTAAGATCGTCTTAAGCATTTGCTATCCATGTCTGTCCCATGTTTCCAGTCCGTCTTGTAAAGGAAATAGATCTCAAATATAAGTAACGATTCTGAATACCGGGCATAGACCTGTTACTCGTTCTGTATTTTGTCTCCCTAGGAGGAATTAACACAAGCCCGAGCTAGCTCATTTCAGCAGATTCATTGTTACTAGTTGTACCATTTGTGGCCAGTACGTTATTTATGCCGATATATTAAGGATACAGACATAGACGTATGCAATTTCGGTAGCTCCTTATATTCTTAATAATAGTGTTTAATGGACGACTAGTGAGGAAGTCATTAATTATCATATTTTATAAAACTGTGAACCAAGTTTTTTACCTACAATAGTTATATCACATTACATGCATTGCTAAGAATTATGCAAGAATTTTAACGATATAGTCTTAAATAATGTCGAGATTACATACTGGCCAAAAATGATACAAAAAAAATGAAATTGTGTCATCTTTGGCTACACAGTGACACAAACAGTACATATTATGTTAGGGATCCGGGTTTAGAGCAATAATAATAGTGTCCAACCAAGCCGAAGAAGAACAACCAGAACAATTTATTCTTGTAATATTTTACAATATACGATAATAGCCAAAGCATCTTATCAGTAAGGCGGATCGGGGCGAATTAAATTCTAGGAATGCTAAATGCAGTGAAAAGGCCGATAGGCAATTGATAGATGAAATAAATGAATTATGACATTAGGATGATTAGGAACGATAGATGACGCTAAAGCCCATGAATCGTATATTAATTATGTTCTAACATATTATAATACACATCATAACAATTTTTGGCAAGTGGTTGAAGCAGTAGTAAGTAGTTGGCAGTATGTTTGTAATTAAGTAAAAACTACAATTTTTAGTACGCGTATTACTAATTACGGAAGTAGTTAGTTGATTGTCTGTTTAAAAAACTGATGTACTCTTCACTTCTTTATATCCATATTTTTAACATTACTTACTAAATTAACTAACTTTGTTTTGTTGTTTGTTTGTAAACTACTTTGTTCTTCGTATTTGTGTTATTCTTTTATTTTCTTTCAAGTCGTTATAAAAGCTTACCGATGAACAAAACAGTAATTACTATTAAAGGCTTTTTTCAGTTTAAAAGATGCCTGGCATAGATTGGATACCGGGCGTATCGCATGTGAAGTCCTTGGTTCAAGCGGTTACCGGTGATACTGAGGGTGCCGCAAGAACAATGGAAAATTTTCATAAGGAATGTCCGATAGTTTCACAAGTAACTTCTATAGTACAACTTGCTGCAGGAGATGCGGAAGGTGCATTAGAAACCCAGAAAAGATGCTTGGGTACCGTAAACAATGTCGCAAATGGTATTCCTGTTATTGGACATGCAAAAGGTGAATCGTACAGGAATTGGTTAAAAATAGGGCTGCATTTCCGAAAATTCACATATTCCGAATTAACACAATTCTGCGATGAGGATGAAATGATTGCGAAAATGATTTTTAGCGACTCGATAAAAAAATTTTACCATTTGAGTGCCATTATCTATGTTACCGACGAACTCACGACCGCGGGAATACGTCAAGCAGGTTTGAAAGCGGATCTGAAGTCAGAGAATCTGCTGATCTGCTGTTATCGTTTGCTGTTGATAGGTTGTAGACTTCTTTAAATCGACAATGTTTAGAGTCGAAAGTAAAATGCATATTAGTTTGCGCTCTCGTCCATTGGTATTCCAAACTAATTTATATCAAAATGAGTCGAATATATTTATCTTTTATCTACAAGAAAATGATTGATTCTGATGCAGCCATTTAATGGTTAAAGGAAATAGAGTTAATTCCCATGGAAAAGTACAAAGAGGATGTGACGTATATTGAAACTAATAGATCCTTCGGCTGAAAATAATAAATTTGTTTAATAAAAAGTGTGTTTGTGTTCAATATTTCCGAAACATATCCTTGTGAGGTGGTCGCCAAGAATACTTTGGGGTTTTAATTTTAGAATGAGAAAATAATTTTTTTTCTCAATAAAAATACTTTTACATGTCTTAAGAACAAAATATGATTAATACACGGCAATGACTGTGTCGGTAACGTAAGAAATAACTGAAATGGTAAAATTTTTTTTCGAGTCACTATCAATTTTTCTCACAATTACCATTTTTATCAAAAAACTTTGTCAAAAAAGTTCCTCGTGTTTTCATTCCAATATTTAAAGAAAATATACATACATACATTTTTAATTTATACAGGGTGTCAGATTAAATGGCGTGGTGTCTCATCGTGCATATAATAAATATATATTATGTATAGGCAAAAGAACTAAACCCTTGTGCGTTGCTTTCAAATAGGGGTTTCAATTTGGTTAAAATAAATATTATTTACATTATATACTCAAAAGTTTACCTGAAATAGAGACACATCGTTTAAAGTTTATTCTTCAAGTGTCAATTCCCTTTCATAATCTTTTCTTTAGTAATCACTTTGATTAAAATTTTGACTCAGTCTTCACACACCTTATCAACCATCATTCCGCCACGTCTCCTCTTTCGTCCCTACTCTACTAGCACTTGGAGGTGTGCCGCCAAATTTAAATTATAGAAATAATATTTGTTTTGAAATTTGTTTATCTCGCATTACTCATAACACCGTAAGAAAATCAAGTTTGGATTACTGGAGGCTATTCAAATCAGCAGCATAATATACATATTAAAAATAGATGTGGACAAACATTGAAGGGGAATGCTTTTTTTTCTTTAGGTCTTGTCCATCATGCTGTCGGGGATCATGAAGGTGGAAATCAAGCGTTTAATGCAGCAACTCGATCTACAGTTGTTGTCGCAAGTGGTGCCGCTGCTGGTATAGCAACAGGAGGTCCTTAATGTTAACTTACTAAAATTATATATGTACATACAGAATGCTTCGTTCATCTTGTCGAATTTAATACTTTCGTTGTCTTTGTAGATACTTTTGATAGAAAATATGTGATTTATCACTTTGATTAATATTGTTTTTTCCTTCTCGGTAGTTTGTTTATTTTTTATATTTTCTAGGTCATTGACATTTTCGTTCATAACATTTTCATCATAATATCGATATAGCTAATTAAAAAAGTACATTTCAATAACGTGTTGATCTTCAGTCATAAATTCATGTCAATTTGAAAGGAACTAAGGAATACAACATATTTCAATTTTTACCTGGATTTTTTTTATTATTTAGAAGAAAATGTACAAAAAAAAGATTTGCTGTGACAAACAACTATTGATAAACATCTTGCTGTGTGACAACTATTTCCTTGTTTATTTTTTATATGTGCTAAGGCAGCAAAGATATTAAAATGGAGAAGATAAATGAAATAACCCATACTAAATTACATTTTACGAAATTTTATAGTTACATCGCTACATCGACGATAATTTGACGAACATTCTAGGAATTGGCGCTATTCCCGCTGGAATAGCAGCTGGTGTTGGCTATGATGCTACTGCAAGTGCTATATCCGGTGAAGATCAAGGGTATATTGCAGCATTTAAAAATGCTGTCGATAATCCTTCAGCGGGCGCATTTATCGATGCGATCGCTATTCCAGTAGGTGATGGTTTGGCCGGCTATTCGGGAGGACAAATTGCGAATAAAATACACTTAAATAATTTAAAAGCTCTTAGAGCAGCTAAATTGGAACAGATCGATGCCGCTGCCACTAGTGGCGAAGCATTGAAACTTGGACGTGAAGCAAATGCTTTAACTGCGAAAATAAATACGCTTGAAACTGGTACTCCGCACTATTGGAATGATCCAAAGTCCGGAAAAGTTGCTGCGGAGGCATCCACTTCAAAAGTTTCAGTCCCGGTTTCTGGATACGTTGACAAAAATAAGCAGGAAGAAGAACAAATTGAAAATGTTATCGCAGGCATAAGGGATTATGTAGTCCTCAACAATGAGTTAGTATAAAGGGTGTCTCATGCAACTGGAACAGACTGTACCTCTTAAACGTTTAGGAATGGATGAAAATGTTATAAGGGAAAGTTAACCACATGACATACAATGACGTCTCCGAGACGTCAAGAACTTTGAGAATTTAAATAGTAGTTTTCGGACGCATCAAATTCTGTTTTATTTGTATGTCAAGTGATTAAATAGTATCAGACGCTGCATAATACGTAATTAAGTTTATGCACTTTTATGCATCGATGCATCTGAAAAATGCAACTGCACTTTTTTTTAAATAGAGACCTATATTTTTGACTGCATCAGTCGATGCAGTTTCTTGTGCTCTACAAAAAAGTACTAACATACGTATGCCCTAAAATTATTCGTTTGGAAATTATCGAAGCTTTAAGTTGTCTGAATAATTTCGATGTCCATCATCAATCATAAGGTGAACTTGCCGAGACACCGAAATTATTCAGAGAATTTAGAGCTTCGATAACTTCCAAATGAATAATTTTAGGGTATAAGTATGTTAATAGTTTTTTGTAGAGCACAAGAAACTGCATCGACTGATGCAGTCAAAAATATAGGTCTCCATTTAAAAAAAAAGTACAGTTGCATTTTTCAGATGCATCGATGCATAAAAGTGCATAAACTTAATTGCATATTATGCAGCGTCTGATACCATTTAACTTTCCCTTCCAACATTTTCATCTATTCTTAAACGTTTAAGAGGTACAATTTGTTTCAGTTACGTGAGACATCCTGTATAGTTTAAATAGTTCATTATTTCGTAAATTATTCGCTTTAGGAACGTTTCGATCAATTTTTACCTATTTATAGAAAAAGTATAATTTCAACTATCTTGAGAAATTCATTAATTAAAAAATTAATTCTTCGAATTCCCGCACGGTTAAATTTAACAATACTTGGGAATTATGCAGTTAAATTGATATGCGTGCTTTCTACTCTAGCGTTCTTTTTTTTTAAGAATTGACTGGAGCACAGCTGAGTAAACTAATAATAAGGGAATATATATAACAAAACGGAGTGAAATAGGTGGCATACATCGTGTGACGGTTGAGAACTCCAAAGGGATGCTGCAAGTGAAACAAATTATCATGCAATAAGAGAAATTAAATTTTCACTCATTTTCGTTTTACTTTTACAAAGATAGTGGCAATGATTGTTAAGATTCTTCCGACTGAAATGAGCCCAAACATGAATCTGACTAGTTTTATCAGTAATCATTTGAATTGTTTATGTCAATCATTAATAACGAATTAAAGTGAATTTAAACCGATGAATGTCATGTTTTGGTACATTTTAATCCGAAGGATTTCGACAATTCATCGATACGGTCATTATAAAGATAAGACGAGGATAATTGAAAATTAAGTTTTCTTTATTGCATGTTCATTTGTTTCACTCGTGGCATTCCTTGGACACACGTTTGTTTCTCTTATTTTTATTGTATTGACTTTTTATCCTTGTCTACTGATAAAAGACTTCGCTAAGGTCAAGTTTTGAGCAGTGGACATGACTCGCTTAAGTTTAACCGTGCACATTTTAGTCAAATTTAACCGTGCATTACTGTATGACACATATTTTTACAGCGTTTGCCAAGATACTGCTTTTGAACGAGAGGATGCATTATACCATGATTCATACGTGGAGGCAATTGAAGTTAAGGAAAACAGGAAACAAGCGCAAAAACAAATGTACGAACGTGACGAACAACCACCGAAGAAAAATATTTTTGATCTATTTTCGAGCGTGGAATTTACTACGCTATCCGATTTGCTGAAAAGTATTAATAAAGATCCAAATCGTGAGCCAAATCGTGATCCAAATCGTAAACCAAATAATAATTCGAGACCATTGTTAACGTTTCCGTGGTTACGTTTGGTTATGCCGGAAGAATTTCGATATACGGTAAAGAAAAGTTTTCATTATCATTAAACTTAATTTGAGCTTAATTCGTGTCAACTAGAGAAAACTAATCAAGAAAAGTTACTTCAGCAGACTCTTTTTCTTTTCAGGTAGTAGCTCAGTTAAACAGCTGTTATAGAGGCTTATATCACAGTTTCATTCGTCATATGAATGATTGGGCACAAGTTATTCCCTCTGATATTAGTGCAGCAATTGAACGTCTTTCTCCACTTCTGACCGAGATTGATCACGTTGTTTCCGCGAATGATCAATACGATGCTGCAGAAGCCACAAAGAAATTTTTAGAAGCTAGAAGAGGACTAGATTTTGAAGAATATGAAGGTAAGCGTAGTAACGATAAGTGCCCCTTTCTTTTATAACACATTATACATTAGACTGGTAGAGGTTTGCGAGTATCGAGTTTGGATCGATCCGGTAAAAATTCAGCGAGCTCAAACGAGAGCACGACACGTCGTATGAACCTGAAGGGTATGAAGTGGGGTAGGCATGGGCATGCAAGAATATCTCTCGGGAGCCACGGCCTTGAGTGCGTGCATAGGTGAGAATGCTTGAGTTATATGTAACGTACAGGTGTTCAACTTTATTTACGGAAAGTAAGAAGTGTGACTAGAATGGAGAAAAATGAATTGCCCATGCCTCAAGTAGGGTTTTCGGCGAGAGAGAGTGTGTGGGAAGACTTGCTAGTCGAAATTTAATGCATCCTACAGTTGAAAATACGTATTACAAGCCTTCCCGGATGTGCATTGCTTACATAGTCATGTCGTGAGCACACACTTACCTTATCATTACTTTGATATAATATTCATTACGTATTTTCAACTGTATGTACGTAAGTGGGAAGTCAAAGTCGCCTAGAAATGTATTGCGCTCGCTCTTCTCTGAAAACTATACTCATATTCTGTTTTTCATCGCCATTACAATGCCATGTCATTCTTTTAGCATACGTCGTGACGATTAAACGCGTTCTCGTACTGTTACATATTTTGAGTATATTCCTTGTAAATTGCATACAATTATAATAAAGTCCAACATAATGAAATAGCAATTTTTTTGTTTTAGATCTACAAAAAGCATTAGTTGAAATTCAAATGTCAATCCATCGTTTCATTCAAGAAAATATCACCTTCGACAATTATCAAGGAAGAAGTCTTAATATGAATGGTCAGGAGCGACTATATTTTAGAGTGGAAACGGAAGTGGGGACAAAAGCCATGGTTATTTGCCTATCGGAGCGACTTCAGCCTATTACAGGAGATGTGTGCCCAATAAGAATACTTGTAACGGTATACTTTGAATCATGGAATGATTTCAAGTCTCACGGTCTGCTTGAAACAAAAAAAGAAATGGAACAGAACAGAAAAAAATGAAATCTTTGTACAGTTTATACATATATATATA
>NW_017176578.1:6517-8530 GCF_001652005.2 Ceratina calcarata | reverse complement strand
GGTTACACATCTGTCAACTGTTGGAAAGAATAATCGATCCCTTTATATCGACATATGGTAGTGGGGGATGAGAGTGGTGAAAGACAGAGGTCGTTATATGCGCATAAAGAGTGAAATGGTTATTTTTTATTTTTCCATATGTGTTATTGTAATAAGTGATATTTGTTTATTTTCTGAGTTTAATATATTATTAAAGATTCATTATAACATGAACTGAAGTGTAAAGGTCTGCCCTATTCCAAACATGGCTACAATATCAACAACATAACATCGAAATATTAGCGATTGTGTATGAACGTCGTATATTTTTTCATGCGAAAATGTCGAGTTTTGAGCCGAATAAACGTCATTTGCGGGAAGTTCTGATTTACTTCTTTAATTTAGTAGTTTATTTGAACGTACAAACAATTTTTCTTTATTTGGAATTAAAACATAAGAACTGAAGTTGAACCTAACATGCGGTACGTCTCCATTTCGCTTAATTATTTACTAACTACTTTATTTATTATTAAATAAATAAATGTAGTAGAAACCTAATGCAAATATATACATTTCTATTTGTTCCGGAAAATGAGTGTGTTAGTGTTTCAACCAGCAGATGTTGTAAATTAGCTGTGTATGCTTTGGTGTTGGGGATGTTAAATAATAAGAATCCTTTGAAAACAGGCAGCACTTGGTCACGCGTCATACAAACCCGTTTTAAAGCCCAGTTCCGTTGAACATTATGCGCGGATAAACCTTGACTTATAAGTTGATAATTTTTTTTTACAAATGCATAGAATCCATAGTCTAGAAATAGGGTAGATATACCATTTGCTGCACTTTTTGAAAAATTATCTAATCGCGCTTTGTGTGCCTAATCCTGTATAATATGTCATGTGTATATGTGGTATTAAAGTTGAATCTTTCTATTTACTTATTATAGAAAATAATGGGACGCAAGAAAAGTATGATAAAAACAACTTCAGTGTCTAAAAATGAAAAGAAATAAGAATTATAATTAAGGACCTTCAATAGCTTGATACGGTACTGGTCGACCCGGTCGAAGGCTCGAAAAATATGGAAATGCAGCGCAGCGCACAGCATTGCCCGCTCTGTCGGGATTAACCCTTAAGCGCTATATCTTAAATAAAATAGGCTTAAATAAAATAATGGTGCATGAAAATATAAAGAAATATTTGATGTTGATTATACGTTAGGGTGCACTATGTTGCTTATTTGCATAATGTTCAAATACGTTTATAAATAATGAACACAACAATTATATCAACGATGTCAGTAACATAATATCAATACTTAATTATGTATGCCAATGCTTAATTACACTGAAATAATTAATGAAATTATGCCCCTTGGCAAAGTAAAGAAAGAGAATATTTTCCACATACATTCCTATTCAGTTTTCTGGACTAGGTAATCATTGAAACGTGCAAAATAAGAGCTTTCCTTTGGGAATTGGGAAAAGCGACTCTGCTAATGTGCCTGGCGAGCACGAACCGAACATCGTCTTTAGCCTAGTAAAAAAAATCGACCCTTTTTAATCTTTCGCAAGTGCTCCAAGTGTCATTCGAACAGTTCGAATTGAGCACAGGACTACCAGGTACGCGTTTTAGTTGTGCGTTGGGATATAATGCGAAGGAAAATCGTAATTTCTTTATTTTCGTACTTACATTATTTTCGTAATGAATAGTACAAATCAATATTTTTAAATTCTTTGCAATATGCATCAATAATGTTTGAGATACATGAGTAATCGTTCAAATGTTGTGTATGGGCTTCGTCTGATTGTAAATCGGCACCTACTGCCTGCAATAAGTTGTGGTAGACATCGGAATCGGAAATGAGGCCAGTCCTACAAAGTTACAAATTGTACTTTCGCCGCAGAGGTCATCTTGTAGTTTGCGGGTCGACACAGAAGTAATGTGCGCTACACGTGGCTTAGAGTTCACAATCTACAAACTATGCACTTTATTCACAAAAGTCTACAAAAACTGTATAAGAAATATAATATAG
>NW_017176578.1:0-3892 GCF_001652005.2 Ceratina calcarata | reverse complement strand
CAGGGATCTCGTTTGCTTCCGTACACGGCTCGCTTCCCCTGTTTTTCGCCCGTTTTTCGATCCCCACTACTATTCTCCTCACGCGCCTTCGCGAAGCTCTCCGCACCGCCACCTGCATAACATTTCGTCCTAGTGATTTCTGAATTTGAATCGGACGAAATGAATTATTATGAAGAGCGAAAGTAAATGTAATGAATATAATTTATATGCATGTATATATTTGAAAAGCATAAATGTATGAGAAATAATGTATGCTTTTCGTGTTTGTAAATTTATAATATTACGCGCTACTATCCACGTTGCCAACTTGACGAAATGTATAGCCAAAATAAGCCTACAAATCTTGAAAATCACTGCATACCCCCACCAACTATTGGTCCCCACCATGGTCGCGTCGTCCCCACTTTCCGGCGTGTACGGGAAGATATGAGATCCCTGGGCTCGTCACCTTGAGGTTCGTCTACTTCGGTGTAGTAAGCTGCTTTTAGACGCTCAATTGAAATGTTCTGTTCTTTGCCTTCTACTTCGACCTTGAACAGTCGATCCGTGATGCGCTCAATGACTCGATACGGTCCTCGATAGGGTAATTCGAGCGGAGCTTTCACATGATCGCTTCTGATGAACACATGAGAACACGAATCAATATCCTTCTGTTTGAATATACGTACATTGCTGTGGTGAGATGTAGGTGTCGGCCGAATTTCTCTCATGTAGGTTCGGTGTTGTTTGACGAAGTCTTGGGCGTTGGCAGGCATGTCCTGATGAATGAAGAATTCGCCGGGTAGTCGTAGAGTGGTACCATATAACATTTCGGCTGGTGAAGCGTTTAAGTCTTCCTTGTGGGCGGTGCGTAAATCAAGCATGACGGATGGTAACAGGTGAATCCAAGGAACTTATGATTTGCACATGAGTGCAGCTTTCAACGTTCTGTGCCACCGTTCAATGATCATATTGGAAGCTGGATGATAAGGCGATGTTCGAGTCTTCTGGCTGCCGAGAAATTTGGCGAGAGCTTTGAAGAGTTCAGCTTCAAATTGGGGTCCTTGATCTGTCGTGATAGTCAACGGTGAACCGTAATGACTTATCCAGTTGTTAAAGAATGCGGTTGCCGTAGTTTCCGCTGTGTAGTCTTTTAGGGGAACAGCTACTGGCCACCGTGAAAATCTATCTATTATGGTTAGACAGTACTTGAATCCGTCAGCATCAGGTAAGTGTATGTAATCCATGTGTATGTGGTTGAATCTTGTATCAGGAACGTCGATGTCTTGAGGTTTGACGCGATTATGTCGCTGAATTTTGGCTCGCTGGCAATCGAGACATTCTCTGGTCCACTTGAGGGAATCTTTTTTTATTGCGGGCCATACATACTTGTACGTATATACGACTTGTATGTATAAAGTACGTGTAGTGCAGCGTCCACTAGGATGTGACAAACCGTGTACTGTTTCGAACGCAGCGCGTCGAAGCGTTCCTGGTATACATGGTCGTACGGTTGAGTTGTTGATATCGCAATAAATCTTGTGATTCTCGATGGACAATTGTTGTAGTTTCAACGAGTTTGGATTTTTTTAGCAAGTTTCGAAGCTCTTGATCGTTCTTCTGCGCTTTGCTGATGTTCTTAGCACTCAAGATTGTTGGCATGTCGATTGTGTTGATTCTTGAAAGGGTATCTGCCACAACATTTTCACATCCTTTTACATACTTGATTGTCGTAGAAAGTTGCGAGATGTATTGTAATTATCTTTCTTGTCTTGGCGAGAATTTGTCTTTCTTTTGTTTGAACACATAAACAAGCGGTTTATGGTCCGTGGCAATGGTAAATTCTCTACCGTCGAGCTGATGCTTGAAATACTTTATCGCTGCGTATATGGCGAGCAATTCACGGTCGTACGTGTTGTATCTCTTCTCCGTATCCAACAATTTGCGGGAGAAAAATCCCATAGGCGTCCATTTTCCTTTGACGTACTGCTCGATGGAGGCCCCAATACAGGTGTCCGAAGCGTCAGTACGTAGAGTGAGTGGCGAATTTGGAACGGGATAAGTCGTCATTGCGATATTTGCTAGTACCTTCTTGGCGTTGTCGAACGCTGAATCAGCTTCGTCATTCCACTTGATTTTCCTCTTGTCGCGTTTTCGCGAATCAGTGAGGAAAGTAGTGAGAGGTCTGAGCACTTCGGCAGCTTTTGGGATCAGCTGACGGTAAAAATTCACCATGCCTAAGAATCGTCTTAAATCCTTGATGTTTTCGGGCTTCGTGTAGTTTACGATGGCTTCCACGCGGTGCTTAGGTGGTTTGTAGCCCTCTGCACTAATGTGGTAGCCCAAAAACGTGACCTCTGACTGTCCAAAGCTGCATTTACTGGGATTGATAGCCAGTCCGTGCTTGCGAAGCTTTTCAAGGATCGTTTGCAGGTGCTTTTCGTGTTCTTCGTGTGACTCTGAAACTATGATGATGTCGTCAATATAACAAAAGGCAAAGTTCATGTTTCTTAGTATGGAATCCATAAATCTTTGGAAAGTTTGGGTAGCACATCGTAAACCGAAGGGCATAACCACAAACTCAAAAAGGCCGAATGGCGTAGTGATTGCGGTTTTTGGAATGTCTTCTTGAGCCATCGGTATTTGGTAGTACGCTTGTACTAAGTCCAGTGTCGAGAAAACCCTTTTGCCGTGGAGCATCGGGAACAAGTCTTGAATCAGTCTTGGTGGGTACTGGTCGTGGACGGTCATGGCGTTTAGCTTATTGTACGCGCCACACGGTCGCCAGTCGCCGTCTTTCTTGGCTGCCATATGCAACGGACTGGCCCAGGCACTGTTTGAAGGCCTGAGGATTTCCTGCTCCAACAACGCGTTGATTTTTTCTTGGGCCACTTTCAAGTTCTCACCCGAGAGCTTGCGTGGTCGTTCTGCTGTTGGAGACTCTTCTGTGACGATGTGGTGGGTGACCGTCGTTCCGGACAGGGGGCGCCGGCAGAACGATGGCTTCGTGAGATCGACGAACTTCTCCAGCAGCTGGGTGTACCTCGGAGCGCATTGAGCATTCGTGTCGAGCGTTAGGATGCCGTGATGCTCTGCTGATTCGATGTTTCCGGCGACTGACATGTTTGAAATTGGATCGATGATTTTGCCGTGCTTAAGGGGCTAGGGTAGTCACGTGACTTTTCTGACACGCGTCGGCAATATAGAGTTTTTTATTTTCTTTACAGAAATAGTGTTATCTATTGTGACTACCTAATGAACGATAGGTAGATCTGCTTGCAAAGTCTATTATCAATTTTCAGCTATAGTTTATTGAAATTGGTTTCGCTCGAACTTCGTCAAAAAAATTCGACTAGAAGTGTGTGAGTAACTANAAGCTGTGGTAAACATCGGATTTCGGTCGGAAGTAAAGCCAGTCCTACGGAGTTACTGCATTTTCGCCGCAGGGGTCATCTTTTGCCTCTTTAGGACAGAGATGATTCCCCCGAACGCGTTGTTCGGACCTCTCCGACGACTCTACGGCTGTCCGACTGCTCTCATTGTCAGACAGCTTTCCTAGCTACTGATTTCCTGTTTTATGTCATTGTTTTATGTATTAACGAAATTACATGTTCACATATGTCGGTTCCCAAAAGTTAAAACATTATTCCAGTTCATGCAAATTACGATATACGTATGTTTAGATTTAATCACATCAATGATCCTTATTATCAATTAACATTAATATGCATTTGTCTCGGCTACATTGTCTTCGATTGAATTGAGAGAATCAGTAGCTAGGAGAGCTGTCTCAGAGTCGTCGGACAGCCATCGTAGAGTCGACGGAAAGGTGCATGAAACCATCGAAGCAAGCAGTCCGCAGGGTTGCCGTATGGAGCGATTATAATCGCGCCTCCTCTGCTCCCGGAGACCC